>NW_007736712.1:2467-3706 GCF_000696425.1 Galeopterus variegatus
GAAAAATAAGATAACTGCCAGGATTTTTTTCTGTCTCATACCTGAGTCCTCACAAGTGCTGCTTTTCACCCCGTAAGATGTAGGTATTTTTAGGTCAATGGCATTTCCTCTGCCTCCCACATAGTGCGACCAAGAAGTGAGTTGATATTGAGAAGCCAAAAAATCAGAATAGGGAGCAATGACTCATTTATTTTAGAAAGGAAAGGCACACATATAGGGGCCGTGAGAAAGGACCTCAGCTGTTCAAATCTGAGTGTTCAAATTCAAGATGATTCAAAGTCTAATCTCTGACAAAATAATAATTTTAATCTGGCTTGCTTTAAGCAGATGTACGGTTCCACATCTAACGGACTCTGTTTTTTAAAAGGCTTCCCCTGCTCCCCTGCATTTGGCATTCTTGCTGCTTGCTACTGGTAGAAAATATTTGCTCCTTCTCAATTTATCCTGATCCCTGCTGTCTGGAGAATCTTCCAGCATATTAATTTATGACTTTGGGAGATCGCATGTTCATTTCTGTTGGGGCCTCTGTGCCAAATTTGGTTCTAAAACATCTCATGCCTTTTCACTTAGGTATTTTGTGCAGTATTACTGTTTATATCTTATTAAATATTTAGATTTTCAAGGTAAAGTGAAAAATGTATATGGTCTGAGAAAGATTTAGTGTTCCTTGATTTTATTAGCAATGAAAAAGTTTCTTATGAATGAAATCATTGTTCAGATTTGCTTTCCATTTTGTTTACTTTGTTTCTGAAGATATTTTGAAACCTTGATATCTGGGAATTGAATTCTTCATATGCTTCCTAGGAAAGGAAGTATAACATACCAGTTAGAATAATTACCACTAGAAAAGAAGTACTCTTCCTCATNGAATCACGTGAAATAGAAGATACCAGAAATGCTGTGTTTGAAGAGCACAAGCCTGTGGCAGGACTATAGAAAACATGCATGTTTTCTACATTGCAACACCTCCGGTGTGTTCTAGCCGATCTCATGCATCTTGGCCTGACAGAGTCTGGCAGTTCCATTTGAGACAGCACACAAAACTGTTACCAGCACGGCAAAATGACTTGGAAGTTTTCTAAACTGTTATTAATAAAAGGCAGACTTCAATCAACTTTGATTGAGGAAAGGCCAAATGATATTTCTATTCTCTCTATATGAAAAGATATAAATATTCCATAAAGAGGTTGAGAATATGTAAACAAAAATGTTAAGAAAGTAGATTTATAGAAATATGTC
>NW_007736712.1:5750-6524 GCF_000696425.1 Galeopterus variegatus
CTCTCAGAAAGTGAGTAAAATACTGCCTCTCTCTGCCCTTTGGAAACCCAGCATCACAAAAGAAGCATAGTGGGTGTGGGAACAAGGCCCTGTTCTGAGAGCCTGGCAGGGCATTGAGACGAGGTTGGCAAATCAGTTAGAGCTTCACTGTAACCGCCACAGTAATGGCCATACCAAAAATGGCAGCAGGATTAGATGTGTATTTGCCTTACGTTTACATAGGATCTCCCTCTGACACAAACCTTCAGCTCTCTGCCTTCTACAATCTGATCTTGTCCTCTTTAAGACCTGCTCGATCCTTCTACTTGCTACCAAACTCCCCTTTGGTCTTTAATTCCAAATTGAAGTCTGTACCAATTGCAAGTATCTTAGATTCCTTGCTCCCTTGTCGTTTTGCTTACCCACCTAGAAAAAGCCCAGTCCCAGGTCAGTCCTCCTGCAGCCCCTGCTCTGAGTACTGTTCACCCCCTACCCGTGCTCAGGCTAATTTCCCACACGAGTTGGACTCTCCACTCTCAAGTGGGCCTGAAGCTGCCCAGTGATCCTTCTGCTTCCTTAGTCAGCTNTGACTTCATGGCAGAGGGCCAGGGATCTGCTGTGTGGGACCTCACAGCTAAGAATGTTCCACAGGTACCAAAGCAGGGCAAGTGAGGCACAATAGCTGCATTTCACCAAATTAGGAGGCATGCAAACATGTGTAGGCATTCTTTATATATTCGTTTACTAAAGATATCACGAATCTTTCTAATGGCAGGAATTGGACTCTCAGAAAGT
>NW_007736712.1:8034-9327 GCF_000696425.1 Galeopterus variegatus
CCATCCTCTTCCTTGACTGTCCTCCCGGTAGCCTTTGTCTCATCTTCTTCCCTGTACTTCCACGTTAACTCAACAGATGTTTATTTGTCACTTGTGATGTGTTAGAGCTCGGGACGTGAAGGGGAATGAGACACGGTGCCAGCCCTCGAGGACTCGGAGTCGCGTTTCTTGAGAGAAGGGTCTCCCTTTGCCTCCTCTGCACTCTCGCTTCATCCTCACCTGGTTTCCATAATCCAGTTTCCACACTCGGCGCTCCACGGAAAGTTTCCTTGCCAAGATCGCCAGCAATCCCAGTCACTAAATCCATTGGCACTTTGACAACTTCTCTTCAGTGATCTTTCCGCTGCGTTTAATCAGACGGACCACACTTCCCTTTTTTACAGCAGGGTCTTCACTCAGACCCACGATTCTGCTCTCCTAATTTTCTTCTGAACTTGTTGTCTTTTTTGAGGCTTACTTCTTTCTCACTGCATGTTTCTTAAAAACAGTGCTCTCCAGGGATCTAGATTTGTCCTTTTTTCATGGGACAGCATCACCTGAAGTGGTTTCATCTCTTCCTGTAGCTTCAGTTACTAAATGTATGCTGATTACCCTCAATTCTTTATTCTATCCCTGATTATTTCTCCCGAGCTCAAGACCTAGCAGCCTCCTGGCTTCTTCATATGGATGGTCCATAGATTCATGTTCATAGATTCCTCTAATTTATGTCTCAATATGAACTCACCACCTGTATTAGTTCACTTCTGTTGCTTATAACAAAATACCCAGAACTGGGTAATTTGCAAAGAAAACGAAATTTAATGCTCACAGTTTTGGAGGCTGGAAAGTCCAAAGTTTAGGGAACACATCTGATGAAGGCTTTGTTGGTGGTGACAGTGATGCAGGGGTCTCACATGGCAGAATGGCAGAGGAAAGAGAGAGACTCTCATGTGCTCTCCTTTTAAAGCCCTCAGAACCACGCCATGACCATGATCATTAATCCATTCACTACAGCATAGTCCTCACAATCTAATCACCTCTTCAGGGCCCCAGCTTTCAATTACCATAGTAAGATTTTCCACTGTAAACAGTTACAGTGGGGATTAAGCTTCAGTCTACAGCACTGCCTTCTGATTCCTTTGCTCAACCAGCTCTATCTCCCATGTTCCCACCAGCATGTACCCATTTGCTCAAAACAGAAACATGGACTCTCCCCCACCATTTATATCAAATTATTAGTCAAATTCTGTCAGTTCTTCTTACTTAATCCTCTAAAGTTTTTTCACTTTCCCTATCCTCTCTGTCACTTCCTCA
>NW_007736712.1:11257-12579 GCF_000696425.1 Galeopterus variegatus
ACACGGAGAGAACCGCATTCTGATTGCAACTACGTACTTTCATTGAGAACAAAGGGGGACTTTAAGATCGTGACCCCTTGCATTACTGAGACAAGGCTCCCTGACTGTGTGTTTAAAATGATGAAAAAGCATAACAGTTGGTTGGAATAAGGAAGTCGGTTTTGCGGTTACTGGCTAGCATGTTAAACAAGAGTTGGTAGTAGGGATGGAGGCTGTCTGGGTTTCTTGTGTAGCAGATGGCAGCAAACTGAGAAGGGAAAGGCTTTCAGCAGACAGCTTCGAAGGTAACTGGAGGTTGGATTTACTCTGGAGTGAGTTAGAAAGAGACAGGAGTTGTAAATAGCAGATGGTCTCCAATAGCTGTTTCTCTGCGGACAATTTCTCTTTCCCAGTTAAGTTGTCAGAGAACTATGTTGGAAAACCAGTGCAGAGATGAAAGCTTTACTGGTCCAGATTCCAGCTCTTGTTAAATAGGCTCCCNAGGAAAGTTGGAATTTTCTCCTGTGGGACTCTTTTTCTTTTTTAACTCATTTCATGATGGGAGCAGAGTGCATTTTAAAGTGCACAGTGAGAATAAATTTCAAGTTTATTAGAATTTCCACATCCACACTGAAAATATAGTTTCTTTATCATGGTACTAAGTTCAATAAAAACAAACTGTGATTCATTGTTTAAAGAGTCACTCACACTCATTATGAAAATTAGATTCAATATTTTTTCTCTCTCTCTTAAAAGGAAGGATTTGGAAATGTGACCCATCATCATGTTTTCATGTGGTTTAGAAGAAAGCATTTTTCTCCTCCAGTAATCCTAGATGCTGTAGGATGCCACACACGTGGTTGAACTTAAATTTAGTGACTATCAAAATCTCTGATTAAGTAGTTTCATTTTTGTGTTTGTATCAGCCATATAGCATTTTACAATAAATACTTATAAATATGTTTGCACGAAAAATGCTTATAAGGATAATGGGTTAAAAAATCATTTGCGCTCACCATCCTACAGAAGGAGGCAGAGAAATGCCGTAGGACTGTGGACACACAGTGGGCTAGGCTCAGGAGAGATTTGGGGGAACCTCTACTCTCTTTCTTTGTTTGCTATTCTATTTTTTTTTCTTCTTTTTGTAGAAGAGGAGTCTGAGAAATCCATCTTCAGCAGGCGTGAGGAAGGACAGATAAATATCATTTTGTTTCCTGTCCTTTTCCTTCTCTTCTTTTCTTCTATTCGCACTGGAGATTACAGAATTATGAATTATAATATTCTTGGTTTACATGTCAGTCTGGGAACGTATTAATCAATAGACCAGCCTGCTGTCCACCTGC
>NW_007736712.1:14180-14709 GCF_000696425.1 Galeopterus variegatus
AGCTGATGATCATTTGTTTCAGTTGCCCCAAATCTGAACAGAAGATTCTGTTGGCGCTGCTGTGAGAGGTGGCCAGCACTTTAGGAGCCAAAGCTGACCGAGTCCAAAGGAACCTTGATGCTCTTTCCTCCAGGAGCTGGTCAGAAGCAGGGCAGCTGGCAACTCTTGGCTCGCATTTTTAGTTGCTCTGTCATTTTCCTTTCTGTCTTCGCAGTGACCACTGTTCTTATGGCCGTGGTTCTATGAGATTCTCCTTCACTCAGGCCTATGTGCCTCATCATTTGAGAAGAGAGAGGGAGAGGCTGGTGGGGGGAAGATGGGAAAAATCTCTTTGTTTCTGAAAAACACGGTCTTTGTCCTTAGATCATGATGTCTTTGGAGTTCAGTTAACTCCTTGCCCTAGTGAGCCTTTTAGGGTCTTTGCAGTGGTTTGCAAACATTGGGTGATTGTATAGCAAAGCTGTTTGTGGCCGTCAACCTCTCTAGTGAGGAGACACAGTTGGCAAATACCCTTAGCAGAGATTCTAAA
>NW_007736712.1:15600-17263 GCF_000696425.1 Galeopterus variegatus
ATGAAAACTAGTTATGCCTTTGGGATGTTTGATGCTTTAGTGTTACTTAATCCCCTCCACTGGGGAAGCCTTGACTTGAGCTCTGGGTGACTACAGAACACAAGCAAGAGTATAATGCATAGACATTATGTCCAAGAAGCAGGGAGAGACCTCATATTTTAAATATTAATATTTAATATTCAAATTAAATTTAATTAATATTTAATTATTTACTATATTAGTTATTTATTAATACCAAACATCCCAAAGACAAGTCTAGTTTTCATAAAAAAATATTTAAAATATTACTTCTCTCCCTGCTTCTTGGACATGATAATAACAAATATCAAATTTAAGCCAAAATCTTCCCTTTTTTAACTCTCTGTCTCCATTGACTTCTTGGACTATCACTACTAGTTTTTGATCTTCAGTGATTTGTAAAAAGTACTGTTGTCTTCTGCTGACCGTATGAATATAATTCCCAAGATGATCTACTCATAACTCTCCATTGAAAATCCGAAAGAAGCGCAAAGGCTGATGTTTTGATGTTAGAGGAAGTGAGGGAGATTCACATGCAGGGCGGAGTGCAAGACAAGTAGACGTAATTTGAAGAGCTGCTATTTACAGTCAAGGCTTATGAGCTTTCTGGAATAATTGGCCAAATGTAATGCACATGGCTGAGAAAAAGACCGAGATAAGGATCATACATCTGTTAATTTACTTATACTGCGCCTATTTCCAAAAAGGACTTGAAGGAATTATGTTGATTATTAAAACGTCAATCTCTTAGTGAAGTGCAATTTCAGGAATGCTGAAATAGAAGGAAATTTTTGTTGCTCTTAATTCACATCTAACAAATTATGTTTAATGCTGACAACTCCCTCTGATCTGAACTTCATTCAGGTTCATTTCTCAAGGTTTGGAGATTCATGTGTTGGAGCTCCTAACACTGAAGTTTGCAGGTTGACTAGTCTGTATTTCTCACCTATTAGATTTTTATTTCTCAATTTGAGAACAGAGTTCTTTTTAATTGCACTACAACCATAGAAGTTGTATATACAAAAGACTTTCATGTGAATTATCTATTTCTTACTTTTTATTCTGAAATAAATTAAAACATTATAGAAGACTTGCAAGAATAATACAAAGAACTCTTATATACCAACATTTTGGTATATTTGCTTTATCATTTTGTCTCTCTATATGTGTTTATGTATATTATTATTTTTTGAGCTACTGAGTTTGCATACCTTATGCCCCTTTACCTCAAAATATTTCACTGTATTTTTCCTAGAAACAAGAATTTTTTTTACATATCTGCAGTTCAGCTATCATATTCAGGAAATTTAATACTGATACAACACAGACACACCTCGGAGATATTGCAGGTTCGGTTCTAGATGACTGCAACAAGGCAAATATTGCAATAAAGTGAGTCACATGAAGTTTTTGGTTTCGCAGTGCATATTAAAGTTATGTTTACACCATACTGTAATCTGTTGAGTCTGCAATAGCATTATGTCCTAACAAAACAATGTACATACATTAATTTATGAATACTTTATTGCTAAAAAAATGCTTACAATCATCTGAGCCTTTAGCAAATTGTAATCTTTTTGCTGCGGAGGGTCTCGCCTTGATGTTGATGGGTGCTGTCTGATCAAAGTGGTGGTTGGTAAAGGTT
>NW_007736712.1:18565-19472 GCF_000696425.1 Galeopterus variegatus
TTAATCTCCTTGTACATCCCATCAGACCTCTTGAGTAACTAGGTACATTTTCAAAGAGCAGTAATAGCTCGAAAGAAATCTTTTTTTCTGAGTGACAGTTCTCAACAGTGGGCTTAAAATATTTAGTAAACCATGCTGTAAACAGATGTGCTGTCATCCAGGCTTTGTTCCATTTATAGAGCACAGGCAGAGTAGATTTAGTGTAATTCTTAAGGGCCCAGGGTTTTCAGAATGGTAACTGAGCATTGGCTTCAACTCAAAGTCACCAGCTGCATTAGCCCCTAATAAGAGAGTCAGTCTGTCCTTTGAAGCTTTGAAGCCAGGCATTGACTTCTCCTCTCTGGCTATTAAAGTCCTAAATGGCATCTTCTTCCAGCAGAAGGCTGTGTTGTCTACACTGACAGTCTGTTGTTTGGCGTATCCACCTTCATCAGTGGTGGCAGCTAGATCTTCTGGGTAACCTGCTGCACTTACACATGAGCACTTGCTGCCTCACCCTGCACTTTGTGTTATGGAGACGGCTTCTTTCCTTAAACCTCATGAATGAGCCTCTGCTACCTGCACACTTTTCGTCTGCAGTTTCTTCACCTCTCTCAGCCTTCACAGAATTGAAGAGAGTTAGGGCCTTGCTCTGCATTAGGCTTTGGTTTAGGGAATGTTGTGGCTATTTTGATCTTCTGTCTAGATGACTAAAACTTTCTCCATATCAGCACTAAGGCTGTTTTGCTTTCATTTCACTTGTGTGTTCCCTGGAGTAGCACTTCTAATTTCCTTCAAGAACTTTTCCTTTACATTCACAACTTGACTAACTGTTTGGCACAAGAGGCCTATCTTGCCTTCGATGTCCCTTCCTCACTAAGCTTAATCATTTCTAGCTTTTGATTTAAAGTGAGAGATGTGTGACTCT
>NW_007736712.1:20828-21760 GCF_000696425.1 Galeopterus variegatus
TAAAATTTTATATTTTTTAAACAAGATTGAGTCCAAGATCATTCATTGCATTGAGTCATCTGTCTGTCTAGTTTCCTTTAATCCAAATTGATATTTAATTTCAGCCTTTCTTTCTCTTTCGTACCATTGACATTTACAAAATCTACAGGCCTGTCATTTATAAAATGTCCCTCCTTCACTCTGGTTTCTTGGATGTTTCCTCATGATTAGCTTTTGTTTATCCATTTTGGGCTTTAATACTGTATAAGTCATGTGTCTTCCCTATCACAGCATCAGGTTGACGTCTGTTTGCCCTTTTCTGATTTTGATCACTTAACATGTTTCCAATTTTCCATTGTATAGTAATATTTTCCTTTTGAAATTAGCAAGTAATTTGTGTCATTAGATTTTTAGTTAGCAGGAAGCATTCTGTGTGCCCCAGTTTGTCTCCAGTGCTAAGCATGGAGCCTGGCAGTAGTGGGTGCTGAATATTTGTGGGTGCTAAATAAAGTAGGATCTGTGTATATATTCTTATTTAGTAGTTCTCAGAGTTTTTCTTTCTTGTTTTTGTTTTTGTTTTTTCTTTTAGGAAGATGAAATAACTTTGGTATAGAGAAAAGACTGAGGAAGAATGTAGAGTGGGGCTCTTTCTAAAATATTTGTTTGCTTGAAGACCTAGAGGCTGTGGCTATTGAGAGCCAGTTTCACAGAAATCCACACCGAATGTAACTGTGGTCTTGGTTCTCAGAGTAGCTGTGGTCTCCAGGAAATTTGCCCTGTCCTAACTCTTGGAGACTGACAATGTATTACGAAGGAAAGGCCTGCAAGCAGATTAAAGTAAAGGCCATGTGATTTGTTGCAAGTATTAAGAATCATTTGAAAATTGCTTCTCTTTGCATTATTATAGAGTACTCTCATATTTTAAAATATGGTCTTTCATCAAATCTAAGATA
>NW_007736712.1:23554-24114 GCF_000696425.1 Galeopterus variegatus
ATGGTCTTTCATCAAATCTAAGATATACATACCATAATTTTATGTATTACAGAGAAAGAAAGAAAAGCTGCAAGTTAAATATAGCATAATTCTTTCTTATCTCTTCAAATTTCTATTTTATTTTTATCAAAAGAGCTTTTAGAGTTATTGAGACATAGATGTGTATCTCTTATGAACACATAAAAAGAAAAATTATAGAGAAATAAATGGGTTGAGATATGCCTAAAATGTCACAGAGTCCAACTCTTCAGAATCACTTTTTCCCTTTTCCTGGAGTCATGGATGTCTGTGTTTTACACATGGTATCATTCTCTGTGCCGTCATAAGCTTGGAGTTGTAGCATTGCCAAAAAGTGTGCATCACTTTTGGTTCCGGTATTTTCTTCTAATTTACTGACCCCTGTTCTGCACTTTTTAATGCTGCCTCTGTCTTGATCTTACCTATGTAAAAACCCTGACTTACATTCCTTCCTCAAATGGTTGATAACTGCTTTTTGACTGAGATGTTGAGGGATAGCAGTTACCCATTGGTAAACCCAGTATGAACAGGTTCACTCATCA
>NW_007736712.1:24954-25632 GCF_000696425.1 Galeopterus variegatus
ATGCTGGGGATCCAGGCATGGCTGGCCTCATCCGGTGAACTTGTGAGATGGGTCTGGTGGAGCGGAGGTCCCATGATTCCCACCAGGACTGAGGAATCTCCTGGGAATAACTGCAGGTATATCAACACCCAGGGACCAGGTCTGCACGGGCATGCCTGGTGACCTGGTGGAGCAGGGATGGAGAGTGTGGGAGGGCTGGGCAGGCTGCTGAGAAAACTTCCAGGAGAAAAGCCATCCCATCAGAGAAGTTCCAAGCATGGGCTGGGAATTCTGAATATAACCTAGTGGCACTTTTTCAACTCTGCAGCCAGCACAGATCCCAGAGAGTTGTCTGGGCCTTAGAGATCACATTCTATAACACACTGGAGCCTTTGGAGCCCCACTGACCAGGAATATCCCACTCCCCACCGTCCTGCCAACAGCAAAGAAGTACTGTGGCTGGGGAGATTCAGACAACCAGCTCATGTGAAGTGACAGGTGTCTCAGGCTTCTACTGGGGCTAGAGGTTTGTGTGAAAAGACAAAGGAGAAAGCCAAGCAATTTGAGGAATTGACAGTTATTGACGGTCAGGAAGCCTGGAGAAGTTTGGGGTCCCTCTGCTGTTCACTCATCTCACCTATGTTCATTGAGCCCCCAACTCTTCATCATGCATTTGTCCCTGTCCTGGTTTCCAGCAGT
>NW_007736712.1:26474-30597 GCF_000696425.1 Galeopterus variegatus
CCATTTTAGATCCTGGGCTAACACTGAGCTAACAGTGGCAGTTTTCCCTTTTAATTAATTTATCGTGGCAAAGACAATGCTGATAAAGTTTATGTCGTGTTGAACCACTATAGCTGGTAAACTTGGCAATATGCTATCTGGTTTTAAAAACTGGAAAGCCTGGAATATCACTTTTATCTTCTTAGGGCACATGTGTCCAGTGGGGATTTGTGCTTTAGAGTCATGTTACTAGTGGGAGCTGGCAGATCTGCTTGTTTCTTGCATCATATGTTTTCCTAACAAATGTCTTTATTTTATATATGCTTGAAGAATATGATAATATATATACATATAGAAGGAAAATGAAAACAGTATGAAAAAGCATACAAGTGAAGAGTAAGTCCTCAAAGACACACTATTACTGTGCAACAAACCACCCCAAAGTTAGTGGCATAAAAGGAAAACCATTTTACTACGATCACCGATTCTGTGGCTCAGAAATTCATAAAGGACACAACAAGGGTGGCTTTTCTCTGCTCCATGATGACCCTTGGTTCAAAAGACTGGAAAGCTGGAGGATGGAGCCCTCTGACGGCTCCTTCAGTGCCATGTCTGGTCCCTGAACTGGGTAGACTTGAAGACCGAGAGAGCTGAGCAGAGCACCTACGTGTGGCCTTTCCCCACGGCTCGGCTTCGTCACAGCCTGGGAGCCTCTTACATGGTGACTCTGGGCTCTGGGCATGAGTCTTCTCGCCAAAAAGGAGAAAGCTGCCTCACCTCTTCTGACTTAGCTTTGGAAGTCACGCAGTGTTATTTCTGCTGCCCAGATTTAAGAGGAGGGGACATAGACCCCTCTCTCTCTTTTTTTTTTTTATAGACCTTATCTCTTGAAGGGACAAGTATCAAGGTCACATTATGAGATGGGAGATAATGTAGCAGCTATATTTGGAAAATACAATATATAATCTTTTCCCCCAAATTGGGAATTTACTCCACTTAGAGGTTGTTCCAAATAGACCTCTCAAACTATTTACAGCTGCATAATCATATACAGCTTGACAGCACATCATTTACCTAACCAGTCACCTACTGTTGAACACTTAGTTTGTTTCCAGTCTTTTGATATCAAAAACAATAATATAATAAATATTTTTATTAGATCGCTTTATGCACGTATCCCAGTATATTCATAGGGCATAGTCTTATAAGTGAGATTTGCTGGATTAAAAAAAAAAATGTGGATTTTAAATTTTGATAGATATTAAGCCCGGTTCTTTGCATCAAGATTATTTTGGTTGAGTGTGAGCAAAAACCCAAAATAACAACGGCTTAAACAGCTAAGAAATTATTGTTCCCCACGAAGGAATTTGGAGGTAAAGAGCCAATGTGGGGATTCCATGATATCATGAGGAACCCAACCTTCTGTCAACTCTCCACTCTGAATCTCTAGGGTATGTCCTTTATCTTCCCAGTCCTGTGCCTCATCCACATTCCAGGCAGCAAGATGGAGGAAGGGAGGAAGGGAGACCCCCCTCTCCCCTTCCTTTAAGAGCACTTCCTGGAAATCACGTACAGCACATCTTGTACACCGTCCGCTCACACTTATACACAGGTAGGTGCAGGATTCATCTGAGTGGTGATGAGCCCATCGTTCTTATTACTAAGGAAGAAGGGGAGACGGGATGTCAGTAGGCACCCAGCAGTTTCTGTATCAGTTCTTTATACTTGTGTCTGCCATCTCTAATTCTCACAAAGAGGTAATTATTATTATGCCCATTTTTCAGATGATGGAAGCGAAGCTCAGAAATGGTAAGAAACTTGCCCAAATTCCCAAAGATAGAAAGTGTGGAATAAGAAGTCAGATCTGAGTCCTTTTCCCACTGCACCAAACTGGAATAGGACTGCAAGTTAAAACTCAGCATTTACTCAGCCTGCTCCAAAACATTATTGCTTTTCTCTGAGTCCCAGTAAGGTGATGTGGTCCTGTTTTTTGTTTTTTTGTGGTGTTTGCATTGTATACACAAAGATTTACTTTCTCTACGATTATTATTCTTTAACTGGAAAATTCTCTTGGTGCTGTTACAAAGCAGCAATAGCCCAGGAACAGCTGCTTTTGCACCTTGATTTCAATGGCTTTATAATTTCCTCTGCTTTAGGCTGCTGTTTCTTCTTTCAGATCTTCTAGCCTCCTGCTCCTCACACACTGAATCCTTTCATAAAGAACGGCTGAGTCATGAAAGGAATGCGGATGGCCACGGGTTTATTTGTAGGCCTGGAGTCTAACCCAGGCTTCTTCTCACAGCCCAGGGCAGCCATCACCTGACAGCAGTCCATTCCTGGCCGAGTGGACCTTGTTTGCTGGAGGACCCAGGCCCTCAAGCCCTGCTGGCGATAGGAGCACAGCCTGTGTGACAGGCCCAGAAAGGAGCCCAGAATGGACATAGAGCGAGCAGTAGGCTGGCCCCCATCCCAAACACCCAGCAGTCTACTGCTTGCTTTCTGAAGCAGTGAGATGGGAAAATCACGGTCCTCAAAGTAAGGTGGGGAGGATAAAATAGGAGCACGGAGTAGCAGAGCTAGAGGGTTTCACCTTTGTCATTTGGAGCTTCTACTGGGAAGAACCTTATAAAGAAATGGAATTTTCTGCCATAGAAGCATAAGACTCAAAGCTAAAGACCCATGGGGTGGGCCTTCTGATTAAACCTACAGATTGTAGTGATTTTGAGATTTGGGGGTAAGAAACATGGAACAGGGCATTTCATGGGATGTTAACATGAGACAGAATATTTCTATGTGATTTCAGCTGGCTTTCCTAATAACAAAGAAACTTATAAGCTGAAGTTCAATAATAGTTCAATAAATATGTAAATCGAATTGGTCTGTAGTGAAAGTGCTGGGGAAAAATGTGATTGTCTGTAATATGAAAATGTAAAGTAAGATGTATTAATCATTTCTAGAAATGAAAAAAAAATGATGCTTTAAGTTAGAAGCTTTATCTACAGTACAAGAGCAAATTAATAAACTGGAAAATAAAGTTGGAGAATTATCCTGAATGCAGTATAGGAAGTCAAAGAGATGGAAAACATGAAAGGGAGGTTTGGACATATTGAGAAAAGGATAAGAAGATTTAATACATGCTTGTTGCAATTCCAGAAGTAGATTTTTTTTAAGTTTATGTATTTATTAATATTTTTATTTTTTTACATTCTAAGATGATGTTGTGGCGCAGTTCAGGGGGAGGGGGCATGGTTGATGCCCATGGCACCCCCATCATTCCTGCAGGGGAGACCAGGGGGCTTCCAGTGGTGGCTCGGTCATTGCTGAGCTGGATGCAGATGTCAGGGGAGTAAGACTGAAGCCCTTGGCTCCACACCACCCTGGCTTGGGAAATCAGGGGGCTTCCAGTGGTGGTTCAGTCATTGCTGCACTGGATGCAGATGTCAGGGGTTTGGGCTGAAGTCCTCTGTCCCACACAGCTCCAGCTCGGGAGCCCGGGGTGCTTCCTACAACAGCTCGGTGGTCATCACTGGGCTGGCTATGGATGTCGGGGGGCATGGCTCAGGCCCCAGCCCTCCCTGGCTTGGGATCCCAGGGGCTTCCAGTCCTCCTGGTTTTTATAGGTGTTCTTTGGTGATGTGAGACCTTTGCTAGTTAATATCAAACTTTGTCTCTGGTCTGTGGGTATTCTGTTTTTTCTTTCGGTTCTGTGTTGTATTATTCGCTGTTCCCACCACTTCATCTTTGCACTGGAACTAATTTGTTGTCCTTTACTTACTTCTAGAATGGGGGAACTTCCTGTGGGAACCAGCACTTGAGCCTTGTAGTTGAGCTAGGTTGCTACTTTGCTGTGGATTCCCTGGGGAAGGCTTTTTGTGCAGCTCAGGTTTTAATTGTTGACCTTGTATGTATTCCAGAGTCTTGTGAAATCTGGTACACCTGGGTTGTGTGGAAACTCTGGTCTGGGCCTGAGACTTTTCAGCAAGTTGCACCCCCTGCAGATCTGTATTCCTGACCAGTTTCCACTGAGTGGTCCTGTGCTGATTGGGGGCAGATCAGCTATCCTTGCTGTGCCCCAATGTTCTCCAAGTGGGCCCATCTCCCCTGCATCCCACACTACAAACACTTCCCATGGGATGGGCCATGT
>NW_007736712.1:31597-34868 GCF_000696425.1 Galeopterus variegatus
TTTTTTTAAGTTTATGTATTTATTAATATTTTTATTTTTTTACATTCTAAGATGATGTTGTGGCGCAGTTCAGGGGGAGGGGGCATGGTTGATGCCCATGGCACCCCCATCATTCCTGCAGGGGAGACCAGGGGGCTTCCAGTGGTGGCTCGGTCATTGCTGAGCTGGATGCAGATGTCAGGGGAGTAAGACTGAAGCCCTTGGCTCCACACCACCCTGGCTTGGGAAATCAGGGGGCTTCCAGTGGTGGTTCAGTCATTGCTGCACTGGATGCAGATGTCAGGGGTTTGGGCTGAAGTCCTCTGTCCCACACAGCTCCAGCTCGGGAGCCCGGGGTGCTTCCTACAACAGCTCGGTGGTCATCACTGGGCTGGCTATGGATGTCGGGGGGCATGGCTCAGGCCCCAGCCCTCCCTGGCTTGGGATCCCAGGGGCTTCCAGTCCTCCTGGTTTTTATAGGTGTTCTTTGGTGATGTGAGACCTTTGCTAGTTAATATCAAACTTTGTCTCTGGTCTGTGGGTATTCTGTTTTTTCTTTCGGTTCTGTGTTGTATTATTCGCTGTTCCCACCACTTCATCTTTGCACTGGAACTAATTTGTTGTCCTTTACTTACTTCTAGAATGGGGGAACTTCCTGTGGGAACCAGCACTTGAGCCTTGTAGTTGAGCTAGGTTGCTACTTTGCTGTGGATTCCCTGGGGAAGGCTTTTTGTGCAGCTCAGGTTTTAATTGTTGACCTTGTATGTATTCCAGAGTCTTGTGAAATCTGGTACACCTGGGTTGTGTGGAAACTCTGGTCTGGGCCTGAGACTTTTCAGCAAGTTGCACCCCCTGCAGATCTGTATTCCTGACCAGTTTCCACTGAGTGGTCCTGTGCTGATTGGGGGCAGATCAGCTATCCTTGCTGTGCCCCAATGTTCTCCAAGTGGGCCCATCTCCCCTGCATCCCACACTACAAACACTTCCCATGGGATGGGCCATGTGGCAGTCCCTTGCGATGACTCACTGGTCTCTGAATGGCTCCATTTTTTAGTTGCTGTGTCTCTTCACTCCTATGTGGGTTCATGGGTACCCTGTTAGTGGTCTTGCTGGCCTGGGGGCTACTAAGGCCCTCTTCTCTTCTGCCACCTCCAAGCAACTTCATACGAAGGGCACAGCTGCAGCTTTTGCCAGCTCTTGCTCCTTGAAGCGGCTGGGGCTCGAAATGGTGGGCGCGATCCTTTCTTTCTCTCATCATGGCTTCTCCTGCCTTCGTGAACTCTGTAGGTCTCCCAGAAGTAGATTTTGAAGAGAATAAGCGAGAGGCAGTATTTGGACAGAATATGGCTGAGAATTTTGCAGAATCTGTAAAAGACACAAATGTTCAGATCCAGATTCCAGTGAATCCCAAACAGAATAAATAAAAAAATCCACAACTCTATACACCATAATTTAAACTAAAATATATATTTTTTTAAAAAGTAGGAGACTTTTAAAACAGCAAAGAGAGGGCTGACCCCGTGGCGCACTCGGGAGAGTGTGGCACTGGGAGTGCAGCAGCGCTCCCGCCGCGGGTTCGGATCCTATATAGGGATGACCAGTGCGCTCACTGGCTGAGCGCGGTGTGGCCCGTCACACACACAAAAAAAGGAAAAAAAAAAAAAAAAAAACAGCAAAGAGAAAGGATAGATCACTAAAAAAGTGCAACATAGTACAGATGACTTTTCAAGAGCAAAAATCAAAGCCAGAATAACATCTTTAAAGTGCTGAAATAAACTGTCATTCTAGAATTCTATACCTAGCAAAACTTCCTTTCAACAAGGAAAATCAACTGGAGACATTTTCAGACAAACAAAAATCAAGAGAATTTACTACCACTAGGTAGTTACTAAAGAAGCATCTAACTGCATGTACTTTAGGAAGAAGGTAAATGATACCAGAAAGAAGGTTTTAAAAAAAACCTTTTGCAGAAAGCAATGGTGAGTAAGGAAAATGTTAAACACATGGGTGAATCTTAAATTATTGGCTTTGATAACAGTAGTGTCTAACATAAGTGTTTAAAAAATCAAGATAGAACTAAAATATGGTATAATAATAACATTTTATTTGGGATATGGAGTGACTGGAATTAAATCATTCTAAGGTCCCTGTGTTGGTTTGGACAAGGTTAAAATGTTTATTAAATTTAAACTTTGTCAAGTTCAATGCACATTGTAATTTCTGTAATAACCATTAACTGCTGAAGGAGAAAAAACGAAATGATAGAAAAACCTCTCAATCAGTCAATAAGTCCAGGAAGGAAAAACTGAAAAAAAAAGTACCACAACTGCAAAACACTTGGAAGTTTTACAAATATTAAATACATTCAGGTTAAAAAAACAAGACTCAAAGAATTGAAAAGAATTATTATGATATCACATTCTCAGAATGTATCACAACCAGATAAAAATCAACAATAAAAACGTAACAAAATTTGCCATATATTTGGAAAATAAAAGTCATAACTATAAATAACTCAAAGGTCAAGGAAGAAATAATAATGGAAATTTAGAAGACATTGAGGATTGGATACTACTAAATAAGCTAAATGGTGAACTGAAGACACTACAGGAAGAAAAGCAGGAATAAACCCCATGAGAGAAGGAAGATAATAATATACATAAAGATAAAAATTAATGAAATGGAAATTGAAGATACTAAAGAGAATCAGTAATTCAAAATATGATTCTCTGAAAAAATTAGTAAAATCAATAAAATCCTGGTAAGAATGATCATACAAATAGTATGAGATGAAAAAGTATATAAATAATGATGCAACTAATATTTAAAATATAGGGATACTATAAATAACTTTATACCAATAAATTGAAAAATTAGGTAAAATATTAAAAGTTCTGAAGGAAAAAACATATAAAAGTCTGACTCACGAAGAAAGAGAAATCTTGTATGTTCCTCTTATCATTAATGAAATAGAGTCAGTAGTTAAAAATCTTCCCACCATGAAACCATCAGGCCCAGAAGATTTTATAGATTAGTCCTACCAACTATTTAGTGTAAAGATAATCTCAATATCATGAATAAACATTGAGTGATTAAAAAATAGGGAATACTTTCCAATTTATTTTGTAAGGTTAATACAACCTAATACAAAACCCAACAAAGGCAACACAAGAAAGGGAAAAACTGGCTAATCTTACCCATGTACGTAGAAAATCCTAGACAAAGTACTAACAAACTGAACCCAGCAACATGTCAAAAAGATACTGCATTATGTCTAAGTTGGGTTTATACC
>NW_007736712.1:36106-36760 GCF_000696425.1 Galeopterus variegatus
AAATAAATAAATTATTATTCCCAGATAATTGTGTAGAAAACCCAATAGACTTTAAAGGTAAATAATAAGAATTGATAGAAAATTTAGCAAAATTCACGTATAAAAGTCAACTACACTTCTGTTTATCACCACCTAATGGAAAATCCATTTATTAAAAGATATGTGTAATAGGAACAGAAAATGTAAGGTACATAACAACAAATCTAACAAAAGTAGGTAACACTTTTATGAAAAATTTTTTTTAACTATTAAAAACATTAAAGAATACTGAGATATATGGGTGTAGTGGATTGAATTATGTCCACCCAGAACTCACTGAGGCTTGAATTGTCTTCCAAGTTTTATGTATTAGAAACTTAGCCCCCACTGTGACTGTTAAGACGGTGGGAAATCCTATTATGTTAATTGAAAGGTGGAGCCTTAAACAGGTGACTGGATTGTAGGACTGGGCAATAGTCAATGGATTAAAAATGGTGGTCCGGGGCGGGGTTCTGAGGGCTTTAAAAGAGGAGAGTCTGTCTTTCTCTCTCTCTGTGCTCTCTCTGCTTCCACCATCTTGCAATGTGAAACCCCTGGGTTGCTGCCACCACCACCAGATGGACTTTGAACTTCTCAGTCTCAGAAACTGTAAGCAGTAAATGTCATTTTTCTTTA
>NW_007736712.1:37503-38584 GCF_000696425.1 Galeopterus variegatus
TGGCATTCCCTAGTTATGTTATACATGCTCAGACCTATGACCCAGGAATTCCACTCCTAAATACACTATTTTCCATATACTTCAAGGGATACATACAAGAAAGGTCATAGCAGCATTATTTATAATAGCAAAAAATCTGAAAACAGCCTGAAAGTTCATTGATAGTCAAACAGATCGCTAAATTATGGTATAATAATAGAATGAACTGTTACAGCATTGACAGTGAGTTGATTACCTGCAGATACAAGCATCAACATGTATGAATTTCAAGTCAATGTCAAGGCCACAGAAAATACATGTAGTAGGAATCTATGTAGAGTTCAAAAGCAGTCTAAACTAAAGTGTACTTTGTTTGGAGCTACCTACATTCATGGTAAAACTATAAAGAAAAGCAAGGAAATTAATAACCAAAAGTTGATATTAGAGATTATTGGTGGACAGGGAGGAAGAGTGACTAGGGAAGGCACACAGGGGACCTCAAAGGTATCCACTTCTCAAGCGAGGTGGCTTGTATGTGGATTCTTTTATCATTCTTCTAATCATGTTGTATACATTTTTGTATGATATAGTTTAGAGTAAGAAATATAACCATTGATATAGTGTCTTACCTTTCTGTAATACTGTCCAATGAATCTTTTAATTTTTTATTTATCTTCACAACACCTCTGTTAAGCAAAAGGTAGTTTCATTTTTCAGAAAATATATTTGAGAGGCGAATTTATTTGCTTCAAATTCCACACTAGGTAGATGGAGGACCTGGGGCCAGACCTCTTGTTTTATAGAGATATTTCTGCTGCTTGCCACTGTCACACACCATGAATTCATTTATTCATTTATTCACTTCTCCATTCATTCATTCGCGTAATATGTACTGTCCCCCTTCTTGATTCAGGCATTATACTATTGAAATTCTTTCAAGAATAAAGCTCAAGAATATAAACAAGCCGAGGTGGTTAATATTTTGACTGCCTGACCTGCAACGTTCACCTTACCTATTATAGGTCATCTCCTTCAGCCTGCCATAGTCTTTCCTTTGTTAGGATCTCAGACACCTGCTGTGTGTCCAAACTCATCCTTCAGT
>NW_007736712.1:39891-59007 GCF_000696425.1 Galeopterus variegatus
GAAATAAGGAGTAAAAAGTTGAGTTTAAAAACATCATGATAAAAAGGGCTGTACTTTTTTTAAAAATGTATGATTCATGGGGCCGGCCCGGTGGCGCACTGGATAGTGCGCCGCTTGGGAAGCGCAGCGGCGCTCCCGCCCGAGGGTTCGGATCCCACATACAGACCGGTTCCCGCTCACTGGCTGAGCGAGGCGCGGGAGCAACACCGAGGGTTGCGATCCATTGCCGGACACGGAAAAAGACAAAAAGACAAAAAATAAATAAATAAATAAAATAAAATGTAAGATTCATAAACAGAATAAATAAAGATGATAAATTAGAACACCCCATAAAAGTACAATTAAAAGAGTATAAATGAAGACAATACAGTAACATGTACTCAGACAAGTGGAATATTTTAAGTAAATTGGGATATTAAATGGAAAAATTGTGAAGAAAACCCAGAAGCTTTCCTTAGAAAAACAGTCAAACCAAAAACAAACAAACGAACAATCCAACACGTCTGGAAGCAAGCATGCAAGGTAATAATGTAAGAAGCGCTTGAGCCCTCGCTGGCCTGCGGTGGCTCTGGCTTCCTGGGGCTGAGCCATCCCTGTCCCTCGCAGAGTGTCCTGCTTGAAAATGAAGTCTGTGAAGACACCCGGGGATTTCCCTGTCCCTCCACTCCACCCCCAGACAGCTCAGGTGGATACTTTTCTTTACTGAGTTTAACACATTTGTTATGTTCTACTTTGCTAAGGTTCTATTTAAGATTTTTGGTTATCTGTGTTCAGGCATGACTATGTACAAGTATATTTGGAATTGTTCATTATAGATTTGGGATTCAAAAATCGTTTTTGCAAATAAGATTTTTAAAAATTCTTTGGAAGATTTTTTCCACTGAAACAAGTCCAAATGCCTTTTATTGAATGATAGTCAATATTACTTTNTGAGTTTAACACATTTGTTATGTTCTACTTTGCTAAGGTTCTATTTAAGATTTTTGGTTATCTGTGTTCAGGCATGACTATGTACAAGTATATTTGGAATTGTTCATTATAGATTTGGGATTCAAAAATCGTTTTTGCAAATAAGATTTTTAAAAATTCTTTGGAAGATTTTTTCCACTGAAACAAGTCCAAATGCCTTTTATTGAATGATAGTCAATATTACTTTTATTAATGAACTACTTACATTTGCAATTTCTTGCTACATAAGTTTGGAAACTCCAAAAAAAGACTTGATATTATGTATTCATGTTATTATTTTTCTCCATTTTGTTTCTTTCTAATAAGTTTATTCTTTCCATATGTTATGTGCTAGTCTTTACAATACAAATGAGAAAACTAAGGCTTAAAGATGTAAAGCAATTTAGCCGGGATTAAACAGTTGAAGGATTACAGAAGTCACTTCACTACACAGCCTCCTGGACATAATGGAATCCATCTATAGACAGTCTAAAGTCAGATACACTTGCCTTTATTTTCAGTTTTTAAAATCTGACTAAATTTAAGATTCTTGATTTTATGCCAAGTATTTTGTTATTACTGCCCTTGAGACCTTATCACAAGGAAATCTCCTTAACCATTGCTTTTGAAAATTCACCTTTAGTTTCTCGGTTAATTAGGCTTGAATCCTGGGTCTGCCACTGAGTAGCTTTGTGACTGTTTTCTCATCCATAAAATGGGGAGAATAACTACTTCCTGCGATGCTGTAAGGATTAAACGAGAAAGTACATGTGATTCATTCTACCAGATCCTTATCTTGAGTGCTACATTACACCAAAAGGCTTCTGTTATGTCTTCATACAAATAACAATCCTGATGAAAATGTTGGCTTCTCTCAGGCTGTGCTATGATCCTCGAGCAAAGAACCTTGGGTCGGTAAGTTTGAATCTGCTCCAGTAATTCCTAATTCTCTCTCTAAACATCAGCAAATAAGAATTTCACCAGTGACATGTTATCAGATAATTTATTGTAACAATTGAAAAATTAGTTGGGAAATTTGGGGAGGTGAATACTGAATGTTGGACGCTGTTGGCTTCCTTCTAATGGTGCCTCCAGAAGAACATGGTGGCAGCTAAAGACTAGAGCAGGCCTTAGACGTGGCGGGACCTGGGGCTGGGAGGAAGAGCGGTAAGAGCTTCCTTTGGTCTGCTTGGTCCTGGGGAGCCACGGGGTCCTCTTGTGGGTCTGAAAGGGAGGTTTCAGCCTTCTCCCTGCATTGGCTGGGCCTGGACTCTATTTATAACTATGGATGCCAAGTCCTCTCACTGGATTTCCAATTTGGCTCAAGGGACACACCCTAGTGAAAGTCGGGAAGGAGCATGACTCACCTGTTGCCATATTTACCGTCAACCACATTTCATCTGCTCGAGCTCTGCCCTGGTCAAATGTCTCCTGGTGATTCCTTCAGAGCAACTGATCACATTTCCCACTTCCTCCCGGACAGGTTACTGGGCTCCCCCAGAGCCTCTCAACACCTTAATACCAAACAGCATCTGACTCCTGCCTGTTTCCAGGGCCCACATGAAAGTCAAACTTTCCAGGTACTGATTGTGGAACAGAAAGGGAGTGCCCCAAAAGGTATTTCACCGACCTTGTCTTATTGTGTTTCATTCTCACTGGTGAAGTGTCCACATTTTAAATATTTAGCGATAAAAAGAAGGGCAAGGACAACATTCTTGCATTCAGTTATTTACTTAGCAACACTTTATTTGGTGCTGATGCCAAGCACTGTTCTGGCCTTGAGGATACAGTGACGAGCAAAGACAGACATACCCCTGCCCTCATGGAGCTTACAGACCAGGAGGGGAGAAGTAAGTTATTCAATACCACAGAAATAAATGCAGAATTGCAACTCTGACACATACTAGAAAGAAGAGGTACATGGTACCAAAAGATCATATAACCAGGGATTTCACCCATTTGGGGAGGTCGGGGAAGTCTTCAGCACCTTGGAAGTCTAGGGCCCAGGATCCTTGTCCAACATTCCAAAGTCATCAGATGAACTCTAGAGCAGGCTTTTAAAAAGCTACCATCTCGGTCATCCTTTCTCTAAACCCCATTTCTCCATTCACAGCAAGGGCAAAGGTCCTTAAACTTATCTGTGTGAAAGGAAATAACCAAGTTAAGGGAAAGTTTTGAGAAACAAGAGAGCAGTCAGTAGTGCCATTTGCTCTTACAACATTATTCTAAATTATGAGCTCTTGGCTGACTGTTTGTTCCTGAGACAGGAAGACAGCCAGTGACCCATGGGAGCTCTAAAGTAACTTCAATGCCCTGTGGCAGTGGCAATATTGCTGATAACATAAAGCCTGCTGACAGACCCAGCACTGTGAACACAGAATTACAATTTACCCTCTACTCTCTTTAAAATGTCTCCTTTTGTTTTAAACCTCACTCCAAAGTACAGTTTCAAAATAAGACCCTTGGCATAGTGGTTGATGGGGCAGTCATGTGAGTGCACCTGTGTGATTCAAGGCTGACTCTACCTCGTACTGCTTCTGAGACACCGGGCATGCTGTGTCACCTCTCTGGACCTCATCTTCCTCATCTGTGTGAGGGGATAGTAAGCACACTACCTCCTATGGTTGTCGTGAGGATTAAGTGAGATGTGCAGAGGGCTAGTCTGGTGCCTGGTTGCAAGTGCGCGCTCAGCTGAGGTTTGCTCTGGCCACCCCCTTCTCTGCAGAGCTACTACAGTGAGTAGTAACTGCCGTAGCAAAGCGTGTCTAGACTGTATTTGTGCATGCCCTAGGAGCATGTTACAAAGCCACACGGACCCTGGACATGTTGAAGCCCATGGTGTTCCTTCCCTCTGACAGTAGTTTTCCATAGTAGAGATGAAAAAAAAAAAAAAAAAATCAGAATAGTCTCTAGTTTGCCTTGACACCACAACTAAAATAACTCAAAACTCCTCAAAAATAAATAGTCTCTAGTTTGCCTTGACACCACAACTAAAATAACTCAAAACTCCTCAAAAATATTTCTTCAACTTGCACATGGCCATGAGTATAGGATATGAACAGGTATCTAACACCTGCCAGACAGTGGTCTTCCCACCTGGCCCCCACCATGTAAAGAAACCACAAGTGAAGTGATATGGGAAAACCAGACTTAAAACTTTTCAAAGCAGGTAGATTCAAGACAAATATTTTCCCTCTTCCTCCTGAGCTGGCTGGGCGTGTTGTTACTGGAGCCAGGGCAGCAGGTATTGGGTAACAGCGATGAACTGGACCGAAGTTTTTCGTTAGCCAGAGCCAAGTTCTCATTCTGGGTGACTCTGTGGGAAAACAGCCTTAAGTTTGGTTTGCAAATTGGGTGCTTTTTCTTTCTGTTCATGTTTCTAGTCCAGCTTTTTCAGTGAAGAAACAAGCACTGTAGCAAGAAAAAGTTTAGTGGCTTTTAAAAAAATTAAAATACTTTATATGGGGTTAGTATTATTCTGGTATAGACTTGTTGCTTCTTTTGAATATAGTCACCATATTTTCATTTTGTCATTAATTTATGGGAACATTTATTTGTTCACTTAGCCATCCCACAAACACATGCTAAGTGTTTACTGTGTATCAGACACAGTGTTTTTTTTAATCTGTGGGGTACAGTGTGGTATTTTGATTCATGTATACAATGTGTAATAATCAAATCAGGGTAATTCGCATATCCATCACCTCAAACATTTATCATTTCTTTGTGTTGGGAATATTCAATATTCTCTCTTCTAGTTATTTGAAAATACATAACAAACAATTAACTACAGACACCCTTCAGTGCTGTAGGACACTAGAACTTATCCTGCTATCTAGCTGTAAGGTAGAGGTACAAATACAGTCCTGAGGAAACTGGGTCGGAATGTTGGAAATCACACCTTGCCCAGAAAACCCAGCCTATGTGGCAGCTGTTAGCCTATGCGGCAGCTGTGTGTGATAATGGAATAAAGTAGGCCAGTACCCCATATGTATTTTCAGCATTTCCTTTGAGAAATTCGAAGAATAAATTAGTGCTAAAGCCAATACCTATCACAATCTGGGAAAATATATTATTTCAGAGAATTATTCACCAGTTTATTTTCTCAAGCAGGGCACGACGCTAGAGACCTGGGGAAGTGGGGCACACCTCTTCCCTGCTTCCCATACCTACCCATCCCTGACAGCAGCATCCCCCAGGCCTTCCGCGGCCACCTCACCCCTTGACCAAACTCCTAGCCCAACAGATGTACATGGAGTTCCACAAACACGTCACACTCTTTTATAACCTCTGCCTCCACACATGTTGCTTCTCCTTCTGGATTATTCTTCTTTCTACCTTCCCCTCCCCCTAAATACCTACTCATTCTTCAAATCCTAGTTCAGACTTCTCATTCTCCCAGAAACCTCCCTAGCTCCCTCCTCCCCTGACCCCCACACACCTTTCCGGCTGTTCCTTCCTCTCTAGCGCTTGGAGACCTTGTCATATGAATACCATTGTTGACATCACACAGAATTACAGTTATTTATTTATGCACTTGTATTTCCCATTCAACTATGAGAAACTGGGTGCACCTTAACATCAGTGACAAGGTGTTGTTTTCCAGAGGTGCCATGATTCCTGGCACGTAGTAGGTGCACAGAGGTGTGTAGCCGGCATCTGTCCAACTGAGAGACTGTGCAGGTGTTTTCATAGTCCTTATTTGGTAAGAAAGGAACCACTCAACCAATATTTGTCAAGCACATATTGCCTGCCAGGCACTGTGAAGTGCTAGGAATGGAGGAATGAACAAAACAGACTAATGTCCCTGCTGTCAAGGAGCTCGCCGTCTGCACTTGAAACTGGGTGGTCGTAGACTCAGTAAATATTCTATTACCAGGCAAGAAGAGGAGAACTGATATCGAGATAACCAGCAGTCTTTGCCGTACTAGTCTTTCATTTTCTCTGTGTTTAAATGGGCATGTGCGTGTGTGTGTGTGTGTGTGTGTATGTATATATATATATATTTTTTTTTTCTTTTTAAGATAGACTGTAATTCTGGTTTGTTTGCCTTAAGTGCGTGTGTTGAACTTTGTCAACTGTGTCTTAAGAACTGATTCAACAGGCTGTGTTATTTCTTATATGAGGGGTTGTGTGTATTGGGGACAGCCAGAGAAAGGCCAACTTTCAAGGAAAGTGTTCATGAAAGCTCCTTCACATGCTCTTGGCTCCTCACAATAACCCACCGAGCTAGGCAGACACAGCAGATGTTATTGCCCCATTATACAGATGGAAAAAACAAGGCACAGAGAGTTCATGTAAACTCGTTAAAGTTATAAAGCTAGTTGATAGAAGTGTGTATCTCCTGACTTTATACTTTTTGTTTGATTAAGGACATAGTTAAATAGTAGTGTCAGGTAACTCAGGATCAATGGGTAACTAAAATATTTATTGTTATTTTTTCCTGCAGTTGTTTCCAGAAAGGAGCAAATCAAAGCAAACCTCTCTGCTCAACAAACCACTCTGCTCAACCTCTCTGCACGGACACTTCCTTTAATTCTCTCCTGACCCTTGATCTGAGGGACTGCTTTGCCTTTCCATTGTCACTGTGGTTCAGACAGTTCTCCTCCTCACACAGAGCAGCTCCTGGTGGTGAGGCCCTCCCTGTCGGGGATTGCTTCATTTAGCAGGTGCAGTCCTTGGGCTGTGACTTTCTCTGTGGTCACACTGGCTCCAGCTTACCATGACCTCATGCTTCATAGATTCCACGTTTTGCCGTAGCATTGCCCTGCCAGGCTTGAGGACTGGCTGTTTACATGGTGGCCTTCATCCAGTCTCACCATTAGGGAGTGCTGGGCTTCTCCTCAAGGTTTGCTCATCCTTGTCCTGTTCCAGCTTTGCTGCCCAGCAACTCTGCCAAGACCTGACTCTTCTTGCATGCTCACAACAGGGGTCCTTGCATCTACACATGTCATGTCCAATCAAGATATTCATAAAGAATCCCTCTCTGCTGCATTGGAACAGAAAACTGAGAAATTCAAAAATTAAGAAAATTATATATCAGGAATGAAGTACAAGTGAAAAGAGAACAAGCTTTGGGAGAGAGTGTCTGAGCCTCAGATTCCTCATCTATAAAATGGAGATAATAGTACCCACTTGATAATTACATTAAAGATTAAAGAAGTGTCCAGCTTAGTGCCTGGAACATAGTCAGTTCTCCATAAATGGTAAAGAATAAAATAAAAGATATTTTCTTTTTCCATAATATTTAAAATTTCGGCAGTAATACTCAAGGGAAATGAAAATATATGTCTGCACAAAAACTTGTCTGTGAGTGTTCATAGCAGCATTTTTTATAATAATTGAAGAGTGAAAACGCCCAAATGTCCATTAACTGATAAGTGGACAAACAAAATGTGGTATATCCATACAATGGAATATTATTTAGGCATAAAAAGAAATGAAATACTGATACATGCTATAACACGGATGAACCTTGAGAACATTATGCTGTCTGAAAGAAGCCAGGCACGAAAGGCCACAAATGAATGATTCCATTTATATGAAAGGTACAGAACAGGCAAATCCAGAGGGACAGAGAAGGTTTACATTATTGCTGAGCCCTTTCTCATCAGAAATGCTTTCTGTGTTTGTGAAAGCAGGGAAGTGATATGATTGCGATCCTCCCAGCCATATCTGAAACATTTTATTACTGAGCCATGTGCCCTGAGCATGTGTAGATGGATGGGCCTTCGCTGTTAAGAGCTGAAATAATGTGGTCTTTGTGTTGGGTCCATGGTTTCTAGAGAGAACCTGCCAGTTTGGAATATTTTCATGGCATTTCACCCTAAAAGTTTTTGTAGGTTATAAATAGACTTAATCTCTACAACCTGGATAGCTGGATTCTCTTGAAACAATTGGAAAATGTAGCATTTCTGGGCACACATTCCAGCATGGCAACAATCAGACAGGGCCTGCCTGTGCCCATTCTTAACAGTCCTCTTCTCTCACTGGTGGCTCATCCACGGCCCATGTCACTGCTTCATGTTGTCTGTGCTCAGCCTTTGTAGGCATTGGGGTTGGAAAAAGTCCCCCTGAAATTGTTCATTCATTCATTCATCAAACCCATGACAAGTGCCTATTTTGTATGGTAAACTCTTTTTTTTTTTTTTTTTTTTTTTTTTTTTTATGACCGGCAACGGATCGCAACCCTCAGTGTCGCGCCCATACCGGACCGGGACCGGCAACGGGATCGCAACCCTCGGTGTTGCCCCCTGCACCTCGCTCAGCCAGTGAGTGGGAACCGGTCTGTATGTGGGATCCGAACCCTCGGCACGAGTGCCACCGCACTTCCGAAGTGGCACACTGTAGCAGTGCGCCACCGGGCCTGCCCTTTAGGTAGTGGGACAGTCCCTGTTCTCAGGGAAGAGAGGCTGGTAATGGAGAAAGAAATAGTTAATTATAATACCTGAGCACGTGCAATGCTCTAAGTAGGAGCAGGGTATGGATGAATCATTACAGGTATGGTGTGTCTAATCTAACCTGAGGCATTAGGAGTTTGGAGAGGTTCAGGGCTCCTGGGGAAAGTGTTCCTGGGTCCTGCTGTGTCCTTTTTAGTATCGAGCTTCCATTCTTGACCAAGGAGGAACATTTAACTAGTAACTCCATGTCTTCAGGGCATATCCACAAAATAAAGAACTTAATGGAATTGGAAAATCTGGTAAGGACAAGAAAAGGAGAAATTAAAAGTGGGTGAAAAAGAAGTGGGAAGAAGAATATACAAGGGACGGAGGAGAAAAAAAAAAACAGGAAAAAAAGGTACTTAGATAAATGAGAAACATATTTGTCTTGTCTCAGACAATGCCGTTGATATTTTCATAGAATGCCAAGGGTTTTAACTCCAAGGAAAATTATGCTGAAGTAAACCTAAGCAAAGCTTATAGGAGATGGATGAATCTTCCCACTTTCCTTGTTTTGTTTCCTGCTCGGACATTTACATCCTTTCATTCTGAGGTGATCATACTGGTCATGTTGATTAATACCCTTGAGAAGATAGAGAATTCCTACCAATTTGACAGGTGCTTCCTGGGCTTCCTCTCTCTGTGGGCAAGGGTGACTGTGTTTGGGGGGTCAGAAGGTGAGGGAGACTGTGTTTGGGGGGTCAGAAGGCCTGAAGGAAAAGTCCAGGCTCCAACACCTACTGGATTAGTGTGTTTCTGTTGCTTATAACAGAAGTACCTGAAATTGAGTAATTTGTAGAGAAACAATATTACTTACAGTTTCAGAGGCTAGGAAGTCCAAAGTCCAGGGAACACATCTGATGAGGGCCTTGTTGGTGATGACTCTACACAGCAACGCAGGGTCTCACATGGCAGATGGCGGAGCAAGAGAGAGTTTCTCGTGTGCTCTGCTTTTAAAGCCATCAGAACCACAGGCATGACCACCATTAAACCATCAGTAGATGAATCCACTCACTAGGGCATAGTCCTCACAACCTAATCACCTTTTCAAGGCCCCATCTTTCAATTACCATAATACGATTTCCCAACCTCTTAACACTGTCACAGTGGGGCTCAAGCTTCAGTGAGTTTGGGGCAGACATCCAGTCCATAGCACCTACCCTGTGCATGAATTGAGCAAGTCATAACCTTTCATCCTCGGCCTTCTTTTACATAACAGGGGAAATAAAAATAATGCCTAACTTAGCTCAGAATGGGATAGCGCATGACATAAAAGTTGAGAGGTTCTTAACACAAAGAGAAGAAAAATATAGCTGAGAATTGAAAGTATCAAGAAATGGCTCCTTTGTAATATGTTTAATTAAGTTCATCTCAATTTTAATAAGATGGTATTAGGCTTTTGAATGAACTGTTAACTGGTCCATCAGTGAATTTTACCATTAGGGAAAAATCCTGCCCTTTAGGAATGAAATTGATTGGTTGGTTGCTTGCATTTCCGAAATCAAATATTTCTTTCTACATCACTTACCCAGGCTTCAGGTATGTCATGTCTATGATTGTTTCTGGGATGAAATGGGGCATACTGAGGAGAGATGTTGAGGGAGTATAAACATTTATTTTGTTGGTTTCACGAGAAGTGAATTTTTCTGATTTCTTTGTTCCTTAGGAAGAATTGCAACTAACTGACTTGGTAGGACCTAGAGAAAGGCGTTTGTTGGGAGAAATTTCCAGCCCCCCAATCCATATCTGTGTCCTTAAACCACATCTATATCTAGTTTCCACCAGGTAGATGGGTTCTAGATCTTTAGCTAGAACTCCACCTGGTAACCAGGAAGCGGGAACCCATTGGTATATTCTGCCAAGTGGTTGAGCATCTCTCCTTTGGCAGATCTGCTGCTGGCGAGGCTTTCCCTGAGAACAGACACAGAAGTCATGGGATTTGATGACATGACCTTCCTTTAAAATGAACTTTACTACTTGCTTCCACAAGTGGAATTTTATTTTTAGGTGGAGCTCTTTATTTTCGACACCAGTAAGTCCTCCTTGATGGATAAAAACAAGAGGCACTTGAGAGGGTAGTTTGGTGTTCAAAGCCTTGAGTTGGAAAATTCACTGTTGCCAACTCACTAGTCATGGTGATAATTATCCAGATGGTGACTAACTTGGATGTTCGTTCCAGCATCATTCCCTTGAGCCTCTGGAGAATGAATTTTGCAGGTTCTCAGACAGCAAAGATCAACTGCTGCCCAAAGTTACCATCTTCTTGCCCCACTGATTGCAGTCCTGTTGTTCTATAGTGTCAGAGATCTAGACTTTCCAGGGTGCAGGGAAGCTGAGAACATTCCTTGAGGTTTAGCCTGAATGGTAGTGATCATGAGTCCCATGTTCTGAATATCTGTGTTCCATCTGCTGAGGAATTCAGTTTGTATCTTTAATATGGTTCCAGTGGCCCCACACTCACCAATGTGACTTTAGCCCTAGCAACCTCAGTAGGACTTGTAAAAATAAATGAGCCAGTTCTAATTATTTCAAGTTGGCTATGAGTTTAAGAGCCAAGTCTTCAGAATGAAAACTGACCTCTGGGACACAAAGAAATGTCAGTGTTTTTAGGCATTGCCAGGTGAATCTCAATTTTTTTTTGGTCCACAGCTAAGCAGTAAGCTGTGTCATCCTACAGACATGTTTGTTTATTGGTCTGCTCTATGTGTTTCCACACAACAGTGACAATGCATCTTTTAACTCAGAACTTCATTAGCCAACGAGATCCCTGCACATGCTGTTGATCACATTTCCAATATGTGTTTACCTTTGTCCTAATTTGCTTTTGAATCCAAGACTCGTGTGCCTTTGCTAACTTGCGCAGATAGAGAAGAGGATAAAGGGGAAATAGGAACTAGAAGCAGAACCAGAAGGAAAGCACATGGGCAGTTTTATGGTGAGAAATGGCCACACTTTCCTCCGAGGCCACGGTGGATATCGCACCAGTTTCTACCAGCTCTTCCATTTCAGTTACTAGCCACAAAGAAAGCAAGCAAGAACTGATGGCCAGAGAGGGGGCCAACTATGAGCACTGAAGTTGTATCAGGGCCAAAGCTCCTCTAAAAGAGGAAGAGGAAGACCTCTTAGTGGCTGGAAGGTACTGGTGCTCTTCAGAGGTGAAGGTAAGTCATTGTCCCAACATGACCTTCAAAGAAAAGTAAATATAGCTCAAAAGCTGAGCTCTTCTTATACTCTTAGCCTGAACCAGAGAGACTGGAAAGAGAGAGGGAGCAGAGTTAAGTGTGAATCCACCGTGGTTGGGAGAATTGAGGCAAGGGTGGAATGGTCTTCACCTCCCAGGAGCAGGGTCTCCCAGCCAGCCCATGTGCCTTAGTCTGTCTGAGCTGCTATAACAAAACACTTTAGGCTGGGTAGTTTATAAGCAATAGAAATTTGTTTCTCTCAGATTTAGAGGCTGGGAAGTCCAAGATCAAAGTGCCAGCAGATTTGGTGTCTGGTAACAGCTTGGTCTTCACTCCATAGATGGAGCCTTGTTACTGGGTCCTCAAATAGCAGAAGGGACCTGAGCGGGTAGGGCACTCCCTTCAACCTCTTTATAAGGTCACTAATCCCATCCTTGAAAGCTCCACCCTCATGACTTAATCACCTCCTAAAGGCCCCTCTCTTAATACTGTCATATTGACAATTAAGTTTCAAGATATGAGTTTTGGGGAGAGTCATCCAGACCACAGCACCATGCCTGTGTTTTCAGAAAGAGTGATTGTCTGGTTTGATTAGTGACTGCAAATCACTTGCAGGTCACCTCTCCCAGTGTCCAGCTGTCTGTTCACATCACTTGTTTTCTTCAGGGAATCCATTAGCTATAGGTCTTTTACCTCTCTGGGCGCCTTTCCTGGTCTGATTGGTAAAAGGACAGACCCAAGACTCATGTTCCACCAAGACTGGAAGGAGCTTTCAGGCTGACAGAAGGGCCAGAGTGCCTCAGCTTCTCCGAAGGGGTTCACACATTCTGGGTTCTCGGTTTCCTAGCGCGATGGAAAAATCCACCTCAGCTGTAGAGGTTTTTCTGTGCAGTTAGTTGCTTGTGGAATCTTGTGCAGGACAGCACTTCACTGTTGCATTGTTACACAGGGCTCTGAAAATAGAGCTGTTAACACGAGCCTCATGTTTCCTCCACAGAGCTCACATCTTGGGCCTTTAGTGTCTCTCTCTCCAACCCTCTGAACAGCCCAGAGCCCACATGCTTTCATTATTATGTATTCAAATGGAAACACATGTTTGTCAGAAGGATTAAAAGGCAGTAGTTAGAAGTGTCTGCCTGGATTTCTGTGTGTTTGCCTTCTGCCAGGGGAAAGGAGGGATCAGGCAGTTTCGTCTTCAGTGGGGGGTGCAAGCCTTCCTCAGTGGGCTGGGGTGGCCACTGTACTCTTCTTCCTCTAGGGCAGGTGTAGGAGAGATGGTCCCGCACATCAGAGACTGGTGGGGATGCGCCTCCCTCCCCCCACAGCTGGAGGATTTGTTCATTTCCTCAGGAGCCTGAGAATAAAAAGAATCTTAACAACTCGGCATAGTAACTGTGTAGAAATTTGTTTAACTCAATAAAGAGAGTATTTTAATCTGTGCTTCTCTAGTTAATTAGACACGTATCTCTGGAAACTCCAAGCAGCTAATTTCTAAGGATGTTTGTCAGAAGTGGATGCTTAGGCAAGTTTTGGAGCTGCTTAATCTGTATACCAGGAAAATGTACTTCGTACAATAAGACACCCTTTTGTCAGAAGGATTAGGAGAATTTAAGTTCTGTAGAAGAAACAACAATGAAGGAAAGAAGTAGATGCTGTATAAATTCTCCTACACTATTTCTAAAAAATGTAGGAGTAATATAGAATTCTCATAACTTTTGGCTGACATTGTAGTCAAGGTCGTTTTTTTGTTTCGTTTATATTCACTCTTACTTGTAGTATATGAGTGAAGAATATGGTGCCTTAAATCTGATTCTCAGTTTCAGGAATTGCTCTATCTGTGCTTCAGAACTATCATGGGGTCAGTGGTTTGCCTCTCATAGTGCTCTTTATGGCTACCTATTACTGGATGTTGGTGGCTGTGGCTGTGTGTCACAATGGATGTGATTTTTGCTGACATGCTGTGCTGCTCTGCACAATCGCAAGCCCGATGGAGCCTGTGGCCCTCTTTCACGTTGCTTTCTGGACCACTTTCCCACCTCCTGGAGTTGCTCAGTGCTCCTTTTTACCCTTTCCTCCCACCTCCTGGAGTTGCTTAGTGCTCCTTTTTACCCTTTCTTTGTCCTAAGGTGCTCACTGTCAGCTTCATACATCACCTCTCTCTCGCCAGGTTTTGGAATGGCCAGGTGGGCCTGTGGGTCTCCTCCCTCCTAGACCTTGCTGTGAAGAGAGAAGCTGGTTCCAATCCAATGTCAGGAAGAGACTTGAAAGTAGATCCATTTGGTTATTGTTATCCCCTCTAGTTTTTGAATAATGTTTTTAATAAGGCTAGTTTTAATTCAAATACCTATTTTACAAAATAAGATCTTCAAATATTAGTCACACACCTCTATCCCCTATTTTTCTATATCTTATGACTTAAGTCACAGGGTCAAGTTACTTGCTGTTTTACAGAAATTTGTTCTCTGTCTACATGGATTTCCACTTTGCTTTGTTTAACAATTAATTTTTTTCTCTTGAACATTCCTGAACATTTTCTCCCTTAAAGATTTAATTGTTACTTTTGGAGCAGCAGTGATGTCCAAAAATTTATGTAAGAAGAACAAAAGCTGTTATGGATTGGGTTGAACAAAATCCCATTTGCTGACAATGCCAGATATGGAGGAAGTACTGCTGTTCATGTCTCTTCATTTACTCCTGTCAAGGCCAAGGCCGTGCTCTCAGGGGTCCCTGCTGCTGATAATCGCAGCAGCTTTCCCTCCCTGAAGGAACAGCTGAATTGCCAATAAAATCTAAGCATTTTTACTCTTTTAAGGGGCTCAAACACCTCTATCTTCCCATGACTCTTTACTGTTTGCCCTTCCTTCCTTCCTTCCTTCCTTCCTTCTTTAGTTTTAGTTTCTTTCATTTAATGCTGAACTTGTGCAAGCAAGTTGCAAACATCATGACAGTTCACCCCTCTCTAAATATTTCAGGTTATTCTCCTAAGAGCAAAACATTTTCCTATGTAACCACCACACCATTACCACCTTCAAGAAGTTTAATGTTGGTACAATATTTTCTAACACAGAGGTGAGACTCAAATTTTCCCAGTAGTTCTAATAATGGCCTCTAAAGCAGGATCAAAGGAAAGATCACACATTATATTTAGTCATCGTTTAATCTAGGATGGTTCCTTCAACATTTTTTGTCTTCATGTTATTGACATTTTTCAGTAGTGTGCCAGTTGTTTTATTATTTGTTTAATAATTTGGATTTGTTTGGTCCTTTTCTCTTGACTATATTCAGGTTAAACATTTTTGGCAAGAATACTGCATAATTAATATTGTGTTCTCAGGGTATCACATCAGAAAATACTTTATGTTAGTTTATCAATTTGGCGATTGGTGATGTTAAGTTTGATAGCTTGGTTAAGATGGTGTCTGCCAGACTTTGGTGCAAGGTCTTTGTTGCAATTAATAAGTAATCTGTGGGGTGATATTATGAGACTCTAAATATCCTGCTTGCCAAGAACCTTTACTCAATGGTTTAACATCCATTAATGATTTTGCCTGAATCAGTTCTTATATTGGTGATTCAAAGGTAGTGACTTTTATAAGTCTATCATTCATTTTACATTTATTAGATGTCATTCTTCTGTAAAGAAGTGTCTCCCCTTCTCCTACCTTTTTTTGTCTTAATATCACTATGAACTCATAAATTACTTTTATTCAGTGTATGACAGTCCATTATTGTTTACCCTTTTTGATGCTCAAATTGACTCCTATTTGGCCAATGAGAACCCCTTCAAGCCGGCTTTTGTGTCTTTCTGTTTCCTTCAGTCTTTGAGCACTTCCTTAGTCTCTGGAACAATAGGATGTTTCTGAGTAGTCTTATATCTTCCCTACTCAAAACCTGGGTTAGCCATTTCTTCAATGAGCCCTGGTTCCTTTTATTGGGAAATGGTATTTAGAAACCAAGATCTGGAGCTAGATATGCTTCCTGCCACTGGAGTATCATTGCTTTAGTGGACAGCATTAGGAAATGCATGGATTTTTAAATATTGAGTTTGTAGCAATACTTCCAATTCCAGTGCAACATCACAACGTTCTTCCTCTTCTTACCGCATTTCATATTTGTATATCTTTGATCCCGCTGTGACAACCTTGGTTCTAAAGTGTTCATGTCCACTACTTCACAATACAAAGAGGGACTTCAAAAAGTTCATGGAAAAATAGAATTAAAAAATAATACAATCTTGAGCTTTTTGAAGACCCCTCATACACACAAAATAGTTTACAAAGTTTTACAATATAACTACTAACAAAAAAATCTACAGAATAAAATTTAAGTTTTCTTTGAAGTTATTTTTGTCCTTAAAAAGTATCCCACTGAGTATATACAAGTATAGTCATTGTCCTATGTTCAAAAGTTACTTGGGTTCACTCTTTTTTTCCACGGGGTTATGGTATCAATTTCATTTGTAATAAGTTTCATTTGTTTCTGTTTGTATTTGACATTAGAATTTTTTCCCTATAATTTTTGGCTTAATTTTAGTTTTGGAAAATGTAAAATATTAGTATGTTTTTCAAAAGTCAAAACTATATAAATGAGATACTCAGAAAAGTCTCACCCTCTTCCCTGTATCTTCCATCCCATTCTCACATGCTTACTGTTGGTTACCAATTTCATTAATTTCTTGTTTATCCTTTCTGTATTTTTTTTTTGAAAGATATAATTCCCCCCCCCCTTTTTTTTTAAAGGTAGCATCGGATATATTTCTTGCAAATCATTTATTCACTTATCCTGGAAAGCACTCCATATTAGCTCATAGAGATTGTTCTTATTATTTTTTACAGCTGTGTAGCCCAATCAGTGATATTTATTTAACTGGGCTTTCATGGATGGGCATTTAGGTTTCCAATATTTTGCTATTACAATTAATACCACACTGAATAACACCGTGCATTTTTTAAAAGTTACGTGGAGACTCACATTCAGGGTAAATTTCTGGAAGTGTAATTTCGGGTCAAAAGAAAAATGCAAAGTTCATTATGTTAGATAATTGTCAGTTTCCCTTTCATAGGATTATTCCATTTGGCACTCCACCAGCAATGTATGACAGTGCCCATTTTCAGGAATCCTTTCCAAGAGAGGGTACAGTCTAGCTTTAGAATTTTTGTCAATATGATAAGTAAGAAATAGTACCTCAATGTAGTTTTAATTTGCTTCTCTTTTATCACAGCTGAATTTGAGCATCTTTTGATATGAGCTATTTTTATCTTTTTCTTGTAAATTGTTTGCTCTTGTCGTTTGCTCACTTTTCTATCAAATTTTTAGCTATTTTTCTCTTTTTCTAAGAATACTTTATTAATTAGGGAAATTAGCCTTGTATAGTCTGCAAGTATTTTCTCTCAGTTTGTTTTGTGCCTTTGCTTACAGTGTTTTTTTCTGCCATACAAACTGATAGTTAAATTTTTAAGTAGTCATATTTAAGAATCTTTTCTTTTATTGCATCTGGATTTTGAATCATAGTTAGAAATCATTTTAACTACCCAGATTATAAAGAAATCTACTCTTGTTTTCTGTAACTGCTTGCATGTTTTTATTTTAATTTTTCATATAGACTTCTTACCTTCTTGGAATTATTGTTCTGTATGGTGTGAGGAATGCATCCAATTTTATCTTTTTTCCAACTAGCTATCCAGTTGTCTCAACATCTTTTCTGAAAGTCTCTTTGCCCCAATGAGTTGAGGTGCCACCTTTATCATATACTAATTTCTGTACTTTCCATTTTGTTCCACTGGTCTCCCATCTATCCCTGTGTCATTACCACATAGTTTTAATTGTAGTGGCTTTATAGTATGTTTTAATGTCTGTTTTAGTTTTATTCTGTGTGGTTTTTAAAAATCAGGAATAGGTGTTGATTTTTTTTAAAGACCTTTTACAAATTTGCAGAGATAATCATATGATTTTTCTTCAGGTCTGTTAATAAGTGAGTTATGTTTATGAATTACCTTTATATTGAACAATCTTAGGTTATGCTATAATATTTTCTTGATAGGATGTTGGATTCCATTTGCAAATACTTTAAAGTTTTTGCAGCATATTCATTAAAAGATATTGGTCTGTAGTTGTGTGTGTGTATGCTTGTGTGCATTACTCTTGAAGTTTAAATACGAATATTATGCTTGCATTATTAAAATAACTTAGAACTTTCATTTTCTTTCAACACTCTACAGAACAAGCTATTCAACTTTGGAAATATTGAGTGCAAGACTTGGTAGAATTCCTCTGTGAAACCATCTGGGCCTAGTGTTTTTTTTATTTCTTCCATGAACATTATTCATTTAAGTTTTATATCTCTACTGGAGTCAATTTTGCTGTGCAAAATTGCTAATGTGCAGAAAAACATACACAGTTTTTCTAGGAAATCTTCCCTTGTATCCACTTTTCAAATTTATGAGGATACTTCAAAAAGTTCATGGAAATATTCATATTTTCTTTCAATTCTATTTTTTCATGAACTTTTTTGAAGTACCCTCATGTTTTTTATTGAGCAGTTGCTTATGTTTAAAATTTTTTTTCTTTCAGATCAACCATATTCCTCCCCACTTGTTATTTCTCATTTTTTATGTTTGTGTTGTCTTGAGTAGGTGTCTTAACTAGTGCTTGTCTTTTGTTGGTTTTTCTCAAAAAAGTAGCATTTCAGATTGTTTATAGTTCACTCTTTTTCTGTTTTATACCTCTTGACTTTCTACCTTTATCTGTACTATGAATTTCCTGCTTTGCTGCTCTTTTTCTAGCTTTTTGAGTAGGAATTTAACTCATTTATTTTTATCAGTTTGAACATTTGAAACTATAATGTTTTTTCTGATCACTGCTTTAATTGTATCCCAAAATTCTGATAGGCAGTGTTTTTTACTATTAATTTTTAGAAGTTCTGAAATTGGTTTGTATTTCTAAGAGAGTTTTTAATGGAATTTTTTGTTTTTTATTATTAATTCTAGTTTAGCACTGTGATCAGAAAATGTTGTTTATATTATTTCAATTTTATGGAGGATTTCTTTGTGATGTAGTTGTTGGTCAACGTTAGTAAATGTTCCCCGTAAATGTTAGAGGAACTTATAGTCTCTATTATTGTGTTGTACAGATATTTTGTATATTTACTTTTTTCCTCACTCATGCTATCTTCAACTGGAAGTTGTACGTTATCATTTCTTATGATTGTTGTTTCTGTTTTTCTTTGCAGTTTCTATACTTTCTATTGTATCAGGGATCAGCAAACTACAGCCCGAAGACCAGCTGCCTGTTTCTGTAAATAAAGTTTTATTGAAACACAGCAATGCTCATCCATTTACATATTGTTTATGGCTGCTTTATTACTACAATGGCAGCATTAAGTAGTTGCCACAGAGAGTGTACGGCGTCAAGCCTAAAATATTTACTATCTACCTCTTAAAGAACAAGTTTGCCAACCCCTGTACTATATGAAGGTGCATAGATATTTATACTTACTATATCTTTGATGTGAATTGCATCTTTTAGTACTATAAAGTCTCCTTCTTTGT
>NW_007736712.1:59726-61086 GCF_000696425.1 Galeopterus variegatus
CCTTCTTTGTCATTTTTAATATTTTGGGACCTGAATTCTTCCTTGTTTGATGTCAGCATTACAACCTCTATTTTCTTTCCTTTTTTTTTTTTTACTTCACTGGTTTATCTCTTCAGTTTTAGGTCTTCTGAATAACTTTGATTTGCACACGTATCTCATATACAGCATGGAGTTGGGTTTTGCTTTGTGATAAAATTTGAACATATTTTAATAAGTGAGTTAAGCCCTGTTAGAAGTGGAATCATTTTTTAAGCTTTCAGTGTAGAATAGAAACAAGTTTTACATACGTTATTTGAAGGCTTCTGAAGATAATGTATTTTGTATAAACCCAAAATAGGTAGGTGAAGATACCTTAGATTTCAAGTTTTTTATGTGGGAATTATTATTATTGTGGTTTCACCCTCTTATATATATGATTAAAGCAGCACTGACTAGATATTTTGTCGTGACCTAAACATTGACTTGAAATGAAAATGAAACTGAATCGCTGCTTAAATTGAGGGTAAATGTTAGCAGAGTTTACATCTTAGATAACTAAAAAGTAAAACAAATGGGAAAATTTTCAAAAAGACTCATTAACTAACTCTAGGTTAATTCATTTTTTGCTTATACTGTTTTTGTGTTTTCATATGTTTATTAATACAATCGTTTATGAATTCTACAATTGGCTAAACCCTGTTTATGCAACTAATGATATAAAGATGATTTTAAGTAGCATCTCTCACTTCAGAAATTCATTGTCTAGTTTGGACCATGAAGACATTATTGCCACGCATACAATGTTTTGCCAGAACTGACCATTCTCCTTTCAGTTAGAATGGGGTCCTTTGGATTTCCCCCCCTTTCTTTGGATGACATAACTAAACTATACTGCGTTTTCTCTCATGCAGGGCAGCCACTGATCACAATGTGGATAATACGACTGAAATACTCAGGGAGTGGTTAAAAAATGTACAGGGACTCTATCCCTATGTGGAGTGGAGGCCTATGGATGAACCAGAGTGAGTAACAAGAGTGACTTTTGTAAACTCCTTGTTTACCCTTCCTTCTTAACCACTTCTCCAGCCATTCAGGCTTGCAGTCTTGGAGACACACGTGACTTTTCATTGTCTTTCATCTCTGTACTCAAGTGAGTTACCAACACCTGCCATGTTTTCCTTTCACAGATCCTCATAGTTCCTTCCTCCTCGTTACTCCTACAGCTGCCAGCCACGTTCAGTTTTCTGTTAGTTCATAAATAAATTACCACAGCAGTATATATGTAAATGTTATTATTTATTCTTATTTTGAGTATAAACCTTTTATACTTGAGGGATCATAGTGAAAAGTTTGTATACCTTGCTTCTTTTATTTATCATGT
>NW_007736712.1:61459-62684 GCF_000696425.1 Galeopterus variegatus
AATATTATCACAGAGCAGATGCTGCTTCTGTCACTCTGAAATGGGCTTTGTGGAAAGAGACGTCCTCTTCTTTATTTCCGCTGGTGACTCCCTTGTGTCAATGCACTCCAGTGGCTGGCGGACCATCTGCATGGTGGTTGTGACATCTAGCTGCTTTCACGGCAGCCATGATTATTGTGGTGGCTGTAGTGGGCCACCCACATGGAGGTGATGGTTTTGGCATGCTCCTTGGTGCTGGCAGTGTGCCTGNCTGACATGGTGTGCTTGGTTGTGGGAAGAGGGGTCCAGTCCTCTTCTCCATGCCTTGAGTCCCCAGGCAGGCCCCAAGGTGCTGGCAAGGTGTGCCTGGTTGTAGGAGGGGGTCTGGTCCCCTTCTCCATGCCCCAGGTCCCTGGGTGGGCCCTGTGGTGCTCATGCAGTGTGCCTGGTAGTGGGTGGGGGGTCCGGTCCGCTTCTCCATGCCTCGGATCCCTGGGCAGGCTCTGAGGTACTGGCGAGGTGTGCCTGGTTGCGGGCAGGAATTCCGGTCCCCAGCTGCATGCCCTGGGCCCCTGGGCAGGCCCCAAGGTGCTGGTGGTGTGAGTGGCTGTGGGTAGGGGCCCTGTCCTTGGCTCCATGCCTCATGTCCCCTGGCAGGCCCCAAAGCACTAATGGTGTGCCTNTCCTCCTCTTCCCCTGAGCTCCAGTGGCACCAGCTTGGCTGATGTTACATTTTTTTAGTTACAAATTGGTTGATTTGTTGGAGAGAGTGATGCTGGGGACCATCTATTCCACCATCTTGACCAGAAACTCAACCATAGCAACTTCTTAGTTGGCTCTATTTCCAAGTCATCCTACATACCATACTATGAAATCAATGTACCTAAAATACAAATGAAATAGTTTCAGTTCTCTATTAAAAGGGCTCCAATGGCTCTCCAGTACCTACAGAACAAAGTTCAAATACCTGACACTTTTATTTAAAAGATTCCATTAACTGAGCACCCATATTTTCTGCTTCTTTCCAAAAGAAAATCTGCTTCATCCAGAATGTTCCTTTTATTTTCAACCCTCAAACTGTTGCCCATGCAGTTCCTGGAAGGCCCTTTTCTTCTTTGTAACCAGCTCTTTTCCTAAATCATACCCACTACAGAAAGCTATTCCTCGTCGTTCCAGGTATAAAGGTCTACCTTCCTCTCAACAATTGTAGCGCATATTTTCTACATCATCCTTTTTGATACAACAA
>NW_007736712.1:64689-65907 GCF_000696425.1 Galeopterus variegatus
CATATGACCTTTCCAAATTTATCTGATGGCAGGATGTATAAAAAAGTGTCTAGGGACATGAACTTTCAGGCTAAACTTCCTGAATTCAAATCTTGACTGTATAACACAGGGTGAATGACTTAACTGCTCCACACCAATATCCTCATCCGTAAAAGGGGGAGAACAGTAGTACTTACCTCATAGGGATCTTGTTAGAACCCACTAAAATGTTTCCTATAAAGATTCTTATGTATATAGTAAGCAGCAAGTTACCTAACCTCTCACTGCTCCCGATTCCTTATCTGCAATATGGGATGTTGATAACAATAATAGTATCTACTTCCTAGGGTTGACAGAGGATTAAATGAGTTAGTACACAGAGACATCTAGGACAGAGCCTGGTACTTGTAGGCACTCAATAATTAAAAGCTATTATTATTGTTAATATTCTTTTAGGTCTTATCCTGATGAAATTGGACCAAAGCATTGGCCAAGCTCCCGGTTTGCCCATGTGATGAAATTACGACAGGCAGCCCTTCGAACTGCGAGGGAAAAATGGTCAGACTACATCCTGGTGAAAACAGATGTTTCATTTCTTGACAGCTGTTATCTAGAATGTGTCCAAATCCGTTGTCCAANGTCCCAGAACACATTTCTATTCCTCTAGTCTCTCTCTAAATGTAATAGTGCAAGCATGTGGTCTTTATATAAGAAAAATTTAACAATGAAGTTCAAACACTATAAAAGGTTTTAAACACCCCTTGTGAGTTCCTTATAATGGAATTCAGCCCAATTAAAATGGCACAGAAAGATTTTGTGCCTTGCATCCTGGTAACATTCTCTGTACCCAGGTTTTGACTAAATATATTATATGCCAAGGTCAGTGTGAAAAATAATAAGGAAGGCCTTTCTCTCTTTTTTGGCAGTATATTTAGAAAAACAGAAATTCCACTGATTTTTGTTGAAGCAATAATTGGAGAAGGCATTCCAGAGAATTCCTGTAGTATACATAGTTTTATCAGCCTTATTTGTATAGTTAAAGTCTCATTGTTTTTGTGATTTTTCATTCACTAAAACAAATATCTTGCCAATGCAGGTACAAGAACTTCAAGTGGTGGCCAGTTTGGGGCTACTGTGACAGCACCAGTGAGTGACCATACCAGTTGGGAGCTTTCAGGAGGGTTCTGGGGGATGGACCGACCCACCTGCCTTTGTGGGCTGTAGGAGTCCGGGCCTGGC
>NW_007736712.1:67056-68821 GCF_000696425.1 Galeopterus variegatus
TCTGACATGCATTTCTAGAGAGTGAGCCAAGATGATCCTGAATTATTTGGTCTCTGTCATGTCACAGGCATAAGAAACTCTGAAACTTTTTAGTTCATGAGGAATCCTGTTGGTAAAGCAATATAAATTGTCTTAATCACTTTTTGGAAAAATTTGGGGGATATGAGAAATAATTATATAAAAAGAGATTCAGTTGAACAGCTCTGAACCTCCCTTCCCTTTTGCTCCTGAGTGATTTATGGAATGGCATCCCTTGCTTGGCCTCCTGGTTGCTCCCAATTATGCTGGGTCTCATGGGGAATTTCTCCCATAAAGAGGTTCCATCACTTCCCTTAGAACTTCAAGAGTGGTCCAGAAAAATGCTGGACTTGATGATTAGGAATCGATGTTATATTTTGTTCTTGTCCTAGATGAAGCTGTCACAGTTGGAAAGGCAGACAGCTTCCTAACAAGGAGCTCTGCAGTCTTCTTTTCCCTTTGGAAAATTGACAGACTTTCTTCTCCATAAACTCATAGGAACTAAGTTCTTCATCTGTGGCCCCCCAAATTTTTTTGGCAAATGTTTTCCAGGATGACACTAGAAATAACACCAGTAAAACATAGCTAATATTGTTTCATTACATTTATGGACATCCACACCCTGTCGATAGACTCTGGTTCATAAAGGAATACATTTGACCTGTGTCTGCCCCAGCCCCTCAAGCACAACAAAAATCAGCCCAATAATTTATCACGCACACTTTCTTTTTCTTTTTTTGACTTATGTACGAGGCTGTATACTTTTGGAAATACATTTTTATGTGTTAAAATTTTGTCTTTGAAGCTGCTGCTTCCTTCTCAGGGGAAACAAGTAAAAACGATCCAACAGTACCCACTGCGTCATATGCTAAAGACAATAAAGTGCAAGAGATAATTGGGGAAACATAGAATAACATAACTACCATGTCATAACATATACTGCTGAATAGCTGGCATTTATGGGTACTGACATAGTCCAAATTGATGAAAAGATTGATTACCCTGATCCTCTCAAAAATTTATATTGGGAATTCAAATGGTTTGAGAATTATTTTTCATGCTATGGCTAATGATGTTGTTATAAACATAACTTCAACTAATGCTTTTCCTCAAAGTAGTTCCATTTATTCTTAGGTATAGGAGATAGACTCATTTACCAAGGCTGTCTTCCATTTTCCATGTTATTTTGCTGCAAAATGTATCAGACACACTTTCAACACAAATAATTTCATAGGAGTTTTCAAATTGTACTGACAGTGCTTAACATTGCATAGCTGTTTCAACGTTATTGAAGTGTATTAATGCTGAACCACAAAATTTTGGGGTTCATAAGAATGAATGCTTCTGATAATTTATTTATTTTCATTGTAGTAAAACATAACTAAAATCTATCATTTCAGCCATTTTTAAGTCTACAGTTCAGTGTGCTTCTTTTTTTTTCTTTTCTTTTTTTATTATGCATACATGTGGGGTACAACATTGATTTTCAATAACTGTGTTCAGTGTGTGGTGGTTAGATCAGTATAGTTAGCTTATTCATCATTATAATACACAATCATTCTTTGTGTCTGTTGACCAATTCCCCGTTCTTTTATATGCTAGAATTTGTTGTTGCACTGTCTCTGTAAATAAATCATTATTAATGTGGACTTCTGCTAAAATGGGAAATAGCTTCACTGGTTGCCATGGGTTGATATAATGCACTTTCCATTAAAATTCTACTTGTAACATTAAAATAGCATTGATG
>NW_007736712.1:69476-71155 GCF_000696425.1 Galeopterus variegatus
AATGTTACCCAAGGTTTATTTAAAAATGAGTTCTCTGCACATTACCCCCGCACCATTTCTCTCTTCCAGAAGACAACCAATTTTACCTCTTTAAGCAACGAGGTTCTTCTGTGTTAATTATGAAGAATATATTCTAAAGAGCTTAGCCTTAGAGCTTCAAATTAATCAATGTTTTGTACTCTCCCCCACTCCCCGATTCAGGGAATTAAAAAAAAATTACATGATTTTTCTTTGTCATTAGAAAATTAATGTAAGAACACTATAGAAAAACTTAGAAATGGGGCCGGCCCGGTGGCGCACTGCTACTGTGTGCCACTTGGGAGCGTGGCGGCGCTCCCGCCGAGGGTTCGGATCCCACATACAGACCGGTTCCCGCTCACTGGCTGAGCGAGGTACGGGTGCAACACCGAGGGTTGCGATCCCGTTGCCGGTCCCGGTCCGGTACGGGCGCGACACTGAGGGTTGCGATCCGTTGCCGGACAAAAAAAAAAAAAAGAAAAACTTAGAAATGGAAAAAAGTAAAAAAAAAAAAAAAATTATCCCCACCACTAAAACAGCACTACAGGTAGAAGCTCGCATGTTTTTAATAATTACATTATCATCAAGTGGCTATACTGCAGTTTACTCAGCCTTTCTTTTAGTTTGAACAATATTTGAGTGGCTTGCAATTTTTTACTATTATAATTACCATTATGATTAATATAACTTTTTCTGTATTTAAGATTATTTCCTTAGGGGAGTTTCTTAGAAGTGGAATTACTGAGTCAAAGAGTATAAATGTTTTGATGATACTTTGATATGTTGCCAAATTTATTTCTAAAGAGTTATAATAATTAAAACTATCATGGCAGCTTACAGTTACAAAATTGAAGTTAAAAACAAATTTTGAGTTTTCCTCATTTCTCTATTGAATAATAAAATCTTCAAAGTCTAGAGGCCTGTTGCAGTGAATGCTTATGGCTGGTTATATTTTTATTCTTTAATGAATTAGAGAGGTAAATTAAACCAATCAATGTAATATGTATTAATGTAGGATAAAGATGGGTTAAGAGAAAAATGATATATTAAGTGATAGATTTGTTCTCATGGCCAGAGGGCTCAATTTTGAGTCTCTCCTTTATATTTGGTTTGGTTTTGGTTGAGGAATGAGGCCAGTGGTGTTCTGATAAATGTTTAATAACTGGCTCTCTCTGGGGGCTGATTTATAGCATTTGCCAGTTGTTATCGTATAAATTCTCCCACCAGGCAAACAACTTAAATGTTGTTTAAGCTAAGCGAAAGGTTATGTAAACTGCAGCANGCATTTTCAGAAAAGGCCATAAATCCAGGTTCAATGCCACAACCCAATGGGTTCTTCTGTGCTAATTATGAAGAATATATTCTAAAGAGCTTAGCCTTAGAGCTTCAAATTAGTCAATGTTTTGTACTCTCCCCCACTCCCCAATTCAGGGAATTAAAAAAAATTACATGATTTTTCTTTGTCATTAGAAAATTAATATAAGAACACTATAGAAAAACTTAGAAATGGAAAAAAGTAAAAAAAAAAAAAAAAAAATTATCCCCACCACTAAAACAGCACTACAGGTAGAAGCTTGCATGTTTTTAATAATTACATTAACATCAAGTGGCTATACTGCAGTTTACTCAGCCTTTCTTTTAGTTTGAACAATGTTTGAGTG
>NW_007736713.1:0-33476 GCF_000696425.1 Galeopterus variegatus
CCTTGTAGCAGTGATGGGGAGTCCAGAAGGCTCTTGAGTCAGGATGTGGCATGATGGAAACCTCTCTGTTCCCTGCTCTACCCACCTCAAATCCAGAAAGCCCAGTCTAGATTTCCCCAAGAGTTTTGGTGACATCAGCGGTTTCTTCTTCCTCTCAGGTTGACATTTTGTGCAGAAGACCCTGAGGAAACTAGCATATCCCCCGGCCAAGAGCTCTGGTTTCACAAGTGTCGGGATGGCTGGAGAATGAAAAACGAAACCAGGTAACCAGGACTTTCTCATGTGTTCACTCAGCACATGCTGGCTGGTCACCTCGCATGTGCTGGGCGTGGGTCTGTGTGCTTGGCACGTAGCATGAACCAAACAGATAGGAATCCCTTCCTTTGTGAAGCTGACCTGCTGGGAGTAGAGAGACAGATAAATAAATATGCAGAGGATGTTAGTGTCCCTTGTCCCTTGGGTTGCCTCACCCTGTTCACAGTACATGGCCCTACTGGAGTGAGGTCCTTTCAGTAGCTACACCCCCGGGCTGGTGCCCATGCCCGCCCACCTTCGATTGATATCTTTTTTGTAGTGAGCAGTGCAGTGGGAAGGTTCCAGGGTTCCTAGCTTCCTTCTGGGCACAGAGAGGGGTCAGAAGGGAAGAGTGGGACTGGGAGGTAAGGGAGAAGCACAGAGTATATTACCCCTTTTTAGGTTTTCTGGAACCCAGTTTGGCATGAGTGGATATTAGGGGGCCTCATGCCCCCCTTTTTGAGAAGCTGGAGTGGTCATGTACGGGGAGCTGAGTCTGACAAAGGCATCATCAAGCTTCAGTGTCCCATTGCCCCGTGCGGGAACCCCATTGTTTCAGAATCGAGGAAGGCCCTTGTCGTTGTGTGAGGCAGTGGGTTTATTGGGGGCACCTGCCACATACCCTCTGAGCCTAAATACCTGCTGAGGAGGAGGGAGACCATCTCCCCACCAATTCTTGCCCCCACCCTTGCCCAACCAGGGTACTAGATAGTAATATTGCTGCCATGCACCAAGTGCTTAGCCTGTGCCCACCCTGCATCCACGGACTTACATAATCATCTAGTTTCATCACCAACCCTCTGAGGCAGGTGCTGCTATCCCTGAGTACAGATGAAGAAACTGAGACTCAGGAAGATTAAGTCACTCTCCCAAGGCCCCCCAGCTAGTGATGGCAGAGTGGGGATTTGAAGCAGACCGGTCTACTCTAAAGCCTGTGTTCTCGAGGTTCCTTCTCACTCAGACGAATCACCTCACCTCGGTCTGGGTATCAATTATCAAGCAGCTGTGCCCATGCTCTGGGGGCCTCTGTGATTAACCGTCTGCCAACCTGGAGGGCTGGGCTGCATCCCCAGCTGCTCTGGCTCCTGTTTAGGAGCACATCAACGCGACTAATGCACAGTGATCACAGGACTTGTGGGGTCTAAAAACTGCCCATCTAATTAAGGGAGTCAGTCTAGTGTAGACTCATATCATTTTCTGCTGTCATAATAATTTAAATTCTTTCTGTTTGTTTTCAAATTTATACCTTTCAAAGTGTTTTCATATATATTAACTTCAGTGGTCTTTAGAACAGCCATGTCAATTGGGCACACCCAGGAAGGATCACTATTCTTACAATAAGGGATGAGATACTTTATTCTTTTCTGCTCCAGAACTTCACAGCAGTTGAGAACTACATGACTACCTGCCTCACGCTACTTCTTTTAGAAAGCATGCCATTCCTTCCCTATCCCTCAAAGGAACAGAAAACAGTAGGAGCCCAAGTAATAAACTAATGTTAGGCAGTTGTAGCATCCCTAGACTCACGTGACACCTTCAGTATTCTCCCTGCTGACACGGATACTGTTCACCTGTTCACCAATAAGGAGACTGAGGTTCAGGAAAGTTCAATGGTGAGTTTGTGTAGCTGAGACTAGAATCCAGGTCTCTGATTTCTGCCTCCTTCCTACCATACAACAGTCTCTTGTATTTCTCAATCGAGGCAAAGAGGACACTTTGATAGTTCTCCACACACTTGTGCATGTGTGTGAGCATGTGTGTGTGTTGCGGGTGCCTATTGTACTAAATATGTAAATGCAAGGACCATGAAGCATGCAGCTAGGGGTCCAGACAGGGCTCCGGGGTGGTGTTTCTCAACGTGAACCTGTGCCTTGTGGAGTGAGGGGGAGAAGGAAGCACTATGAGTGGATATTAGGGGGCCTCATGCCCCCCTTTTTGAGAAGCTGGAGTGGTCATGTACGGGGAGCTGAGTCTGACAAAGGCATCATCAAGCTTCAGTGTCCCATTGCCCCGTGCGGGAACCCCATTGTTTCAGAATCGAGGAAGGCCCTTGTCGTTGTGTGAGGCAGTGGGTTTATTGGGGGCACCTGCCACATACCCTCTGAGCCTAAATACCTGCTGAGGAGGAGGGAGACCATCTCCCCACCAATTCTTGCCCCCACCCTTGCCCAACCAGGGTACTAGATAGTAATATTGCTGCCATGCACCAAGTGCTTAGCCTGTGCCCACCCTGCATCCACGGACTTACATAATCATCTAGTTTCATCACCAACCCTCTGAGGCAGGTGCTGCTATCCCTGAGTACAGATGAAGAAACTGAGACTCAGGAAGATTAAGTCACTCTCCCAAGGCCCCCCAGCTAGTGATGGCAGAGTGGGGATTTGAAGCAGACCGGTCTACTCTAAAGCCTGTGTTCTCGAGGTTCCTTCTCACTCAGACGAATCACCTCACCTCGGTCTGGGTATCAATTATCAAGCAGCTGTGCCCATGCTCTGGGGGCCTCTGTGATTAACCGTCTGCCAACCTGGAGGGCTGGGCTGCATCCCCAGCTGCTCTGGCTCCTGTTTAGGAGCACATCAACGCGACTAATGCACAGTGATCACAGGACTTGTGGGGTCTAAAAACTGCCCATCTAATTAAGGGAGTCAGTCTAGTGTAGACTCATATCATTTTCTGCTGTCATAATAATTTAAATTCTTTCTGTTTGTTTTCAAATTTATACCTTTCAAAGTGTTTTCATATATATTAACTTCAGTGGTCTTTAGAACAGCCATGTCAATTGGGCACACCCAGGAAGGATCACTATTCTTACAATAAGGGATGAGATACTTTATTCTTTTCTGCTCCAGAACTTCACAGCAGTTGAGAACTACATGACTACCTGCCTCACGCTACTTCTTTTAGAAAGCATGCCATTCCTTCCCTATCCCTCAAAGGAACAGAAAACAGTAGGAGCCCAAGTAATAAACTAATGTTAGGCAGTTGTAGCATCCCTAGACTCACGTGACACCTTCAGTATTCTCCCTGCTGACACGGATACTGTTCACCTGTTCACCAATAAGGAGACTGAGGTTCAGGAAAGTTCAATGGTGAGTTTGTGTAGCTGAGACTAGAATCCAGGTCTCTGATTTCTGCCTCCTTCCTACCATACAACAGTCTCTTGTATTTCTCAATCGAGGCAAAGAGGACACTTTGATAGTTCTCCACACACTTGTGCATGTGTGTGAGCATGTGTGTGTGTTGCGGGTGCCTATTGTACTAAATATGTAAATGCAAGGACCATGAAGCATGCAGCTAGGGGTCCAGACAGGGCTCCGGGGTGGTGTTTCTCAACGTGAACCTGTGCCTTGTGGAGTGAGGGGGAGAAGGAAGCACTATGAGTGGATATTAGGGGGCCTCATGCCCCCCTTTTTGAGAAGCTGGAGTGGTCATGTACGGGGAGCTGAGTCTGACAAAGGCATCATCAAGCTTCAGTGTCCCATTGCCCCGTGCGGGAACCCCATTGTTTCAGAATCGAGGAAGGCCCTTGTCGTTGTGTGAGGCAGTGGGTTTATTGGGGGCACCTGCCACATACCCTCTGAGCCTAAATACCTGCTGAGGAGGAGGGAGACCATCTCCCCACCAATTCTTGCCCCCACCCTTGCCCAACCAGGGTACTAGATAGTAATATTGCTGCCATGCACCAAGTGCTTAGCCTGTGCCCACCCTGCATCCACGGACTTACATAATCATCTAGTTTCATCACCAACCCTCTGAGGCAGGTGCTGCTATCCCTGAGTACAGATGAAGAAACTGAGACTCAGGAAGATTAAGTCACTCTCCCAAGGCCCCCCAGCTAGTGATGGCAGAGTGGGGATTTGAAGCAGACCGGTCTACTCTAAAGCCTGTGTTCTCGAGGTTCCTTCTCACTCAGACGAATCACCTCACCTCGGTCTGGGTATCAATTATCAAGCAGCTGTGCCCATGCTCTGGGGGCCTCTGTGATTAACCGTCTGCCAACCTGGAGGGCTGGGCTGCATCCCCAGCTGCTCTGGCTCCTGTTTAGGAGCACATCAACGCGACTAATGCACAGTGATCACAGGACTTGTGGGGTCTAAAAACTGCCCATCTAATTAAGGGAGTCAGTCTAGTGTAGACTCATATCATTTTCTGCTGTCATAATAATTTAAATTCTTTCTGTTTGTTTTCAAATTTATACCTTTCAAAGTGTTTTCATATATATTAACTTCAGTGGTCTTTAGAACAGCCATGTCAATTGGGCACACCCAGGAAGGATCACTATTCTTACAATAAGGGATGAGATACTTTATTCTTTTCTGCTCCAGAACTTCACAGCAGTTGAGAACTACATGACTACCTGCCTCACGCTACTTCTTTTAGAAAGCATGCCATTCCTTCCCTATCCCTCAAAGGAACAGAAAACAGTAGGAGCCCAAGTAATAAACTAATGTTAGGCAGTTGTAGCATCCCTAGACTCACGTGACACCTTCAGTATTCTCCCTGCTGACACGGATACTGTTCACCTGTTCACCAATAAGGAGACTGAGGTTCAGGAAAGTTCAATGGTGAGTTTGTGTAGCTGAGACTAGAATCCAGGTCTCTGATTTCTGCCTCCTTCCTACCATACAACAGTCTCTTGTATTTCTCAATCGAGGCAAAGAGGACACTTTGATAGTTCTCCACACACTTGTGCATGTGTGTGAGCATGTGTGTGTGTTGCGGGTGCCTATTGTACTAAATATGTAAATGACGCTCCCAAGCGGCGCACTCTACCGAGTGCACCACCGGGCCGGCCCTAAGTATTTATACTTTATGACCTAGCCATTCCACTCCTATATATACACACCAGATATATATTGGTCCCTAATGGGATATGTATGAGGATATTTATACCATCTTGTTTGTTATAGTGGGTGTTGGGGGCAAATGTGTATCAGGTTTCTCTTGCTATGCAACAAATTATTGCAAATTTATCAGCTTAAAATAACACCCGTTTATTATCTCTGTGGGTCAGGAGCCCAGGCATAGGTTAGCTGGGTCCTCTGTTCAAGTCTCAAATATGTGCAAAATAAAGGTGTTGGTTGGGACTGCAGTCTCATCTGACACTCAGCGTCCTTTTCCAAACTCATTCAAATTGTTGGCCAAATTCAGTTTCATGCAGCTGGAGAATTTATGGCAGCTTTCATCTTCTTTGAGGCCAGTAAGATAAGCAACTCTCTCATGCCTTACCTTCTTTTAAAGGGATTTCCTGATTAGGTCAGGCCTACCCAAGATACCCTCTCTTTCGATTAACTCAGAGTTAATGGATTAATAATCTAGTCATGGAAGTGGTATTTCATCATAGCTCTGCCCACACTTAAGGGGAATGGATTTTACCTGGCATGTTTACCAGAGGGTAGGAATCTTGGAGACCATCTTAGAATCTTCCTATCACACCAGTTTCCTTAGGGGTGTGGGTAAGTAAAAAGTGGTGGATTCATTCTAGGGAATACAATATAACATGTAGTAGAAGTCCTGAACTAGATGCAAATTGGATGGTCTTGAAAATTGTTAAATAAAAAAGAGGAATAAAATAATGTTTATATTACAGAACATTTTATGTAAATTAAAATGCATATACTCAAAATAATATACTTTAAAATAATATTTACAAGAATATATATGAAACATGATAGTGTAGATGCCCAGGGTGAAAGGGAAAAAAATAAAATTGGGGATTAAGTAGAAGGTGAAAAATAAAAATGAATCCAGAGACTTTCATGATGATAGAATGCCATGAACTGAGGAGAATGGATAATCGAACTCTCAGAAGTTGAGGTCCAAAAAGAAAATAATAAAATAAAGTGAAATAATTAAAATAGAAACCAAATTCCTGGACACAGCCCTTTTCTTGATTGTTCTCCATTGTCAATGATCTAGAATGATTCCAAACATGAGCAGAGCAATTCCTAGTAGAGCACACAAGAACTCTGACCCTTGTTTTAATGGTTTCTTTTCTCAAAGCACCTGTTCTGCACAGGGTAGGCCGTGCAGAGGCTGAGCGCAGGTGCAGCTGTTGCTAGAGGGAAACATCTTTGAGTGTCCTGGATGGACCCAGAGATGAGTCTTCTCTAGGAGTAGATAGAGTGGGGAGACAAACCACATAATCTTGCCAATTCTGCTTTGTCTAAAAGAATGAACCCCTTTATTAAAATAACAGTATAAATTAGAAAAATGCTACAAGGATTATACTTATAGGCGGCCTCCAATTTATGAACAAAAGTACATTTTTAAATTGAATGTTGAGAATATTCAAGCTTTCCTCAATAGGAACAATGCTATAAACCATAGTTATATTCCTAGTGTTTGCTAGATCACAGAAGTCTATTCCATGCATCATGTAGCCAAAATACAGTAGTCCTAGAACTCACTTGGGTTGTGTGTCCTGGGAATCAGGGCATGAGAAGGAGGGGAAGGAAGAGAAGGAGGACTGATAGAGTTTGGATGTGTTGTCCCCACCAAAATTCACGTGGAAATTTGATCCCCAATGTGGCAGTGTTGGAAACTGATTGAGTCATGGGGGCGGATCCCTCATGAATGGATTAATGCTCTCCCTGGGGGAGGGGGGATTAATGAGTGAGTCTTTGCTCTATTAGTTCCCGAGAGAGCTGATTGTTTAGAAGACCCTGGCACCTTCTCTCTCTCTTGCTTCCTTTTGCCATCTGAACTGCTTGTACCCGCCAGCTGCCTGCCACTTTCCACCGTGAGTAGAAGCAGCCTGAGGCCTGTGCCAGATGCAGCTGTCCCAGATTCATAAGCCAAATAAACCTCTTTTCATTTATAAACTACCCAGTCTCAGGTGTTTCTGTTATAGCAACACAAACGGACTAATACAAGGACTTTCAATCCAACTCTAGTTAAAATTTTTAACTAGGTGAAGTTTGTGTTTGTCAGTCTCTGACATTTCTTTCTTATGCCTCTAGCTTTCTTCACGCTACATTATATTAGGTGTGTTTCCCATATTGCAATAGAGCTTAATGATCAGTTTTTCAATGGCCACAGAAATTTCCATACAGTGGGTGGACAATCATTCTTTCTTTAGCTGTTCCTCTGCTGCTGACCATCAGGTCTACATTCCTTTTCTGTCTACTCTGTTCCCCTGGTGCCTCCTTTCCTGGCCCCTATGACATAGTCTTATGTTGCTCCAAGGATTTCCCCTCCCAAGTGCTCCCTTTTCCAAATTTATTTGACTTCCTATTCTCTCCGCCCAAGCTCTCTTTCATCCACTGTAGCTGATTTCCACAAGGGATTTTTTTTTTTCCTTTTTTGTCTTTTTTACTGACCGGCAATGGGATCACAACCCTCGGTGTTGTGCCCACACCGCGCTCAGCCAGTGAGCAGGAACCAGTCTCCACATGGGATCTGAACCCTCGGTGGGAGCGCCGCTGCACTCCCAAGCAGCGCACTCTCCAGTGTGCCACCGGGCCGGCCCTCCACAAGGGATTTGTTGGAAGTTTTTAACTGAACTAAGTCATGCTCATGTGTCAATGGCTAGTAGACCTTTAACTGGTCCAGAGTTGTTCAAAGAAGACACTTGTTAATCCAAATTAACCTTTGATTTGTGTAATGGATTAAAAGTCTTCCCCAATCCCTAAACTCATTGAAGCTTGGATTGTGTCACCCAAGTTTATGTATTAGACACTTGGCTCCCACGGTGACTGTTAAGAACTTGGGAAATCTTACTATGGTAATTAAAAGGTGGGGCCTTGAAGAGGTGATTAGATTATAGGACCATGCCTTAGTGAAGGGGTTAAAAATGGTGGTCATGGTGTGGTTCTGAGGAGGTTAGTCTCTCTCTCTGCTCCACCATTTTTGCAATGTGATACTCTGCTGTCACTGTTGCCACCACCAAGACCCTCACCAGATGTGTTCCCTGAACTGTGGACTTCCCAGACTTTGAAACTGTAAGCAATAAATTTTGTTTTCTTTGTAAATCACCCAGTTTTAGGTATTTTGTTATAAGCAACAGAAATGGTCTAATACAATTTGCACTGAAGCAGCAGAGCAAATCAGCAGGAAAGCTTCCTATTAGGGGAGGAAAATACTGAAGCAGGGCAGTCACCTTACATATAGGCCTGCTCTGCTTGGGGATCTATCCTCTAATCAAGTCTCCCCAAATAGTCCTGGCTTTCATAGTTAACTTCATTCCTTCACTCCTTAACTTATGGATCCTGTAAATAAGCACCAGTATTTGTTTCTCCCCTTGCCTCCCAAGTGGTTTCCGCAGTGGCAGCAGTTGTCATGGAGAGGAGGAGAGAGGTGTCAATGCCCTCTTTTGTGACTATGGGTTATCTATAAATTGGGGGTGGCCTCTCCTAAAAAAAACATGAATAAGTAAATAAAAGAAAGAAGAACAGAACAAATATAAACCAGGGTTCAAGTCACTTGTTTTCCTAAAACTCCATGGTTATCAGTACCATTTAACCTTGACTTTCTTCATATCATACCAGTATGTGTTTGTGTTGCAGTGGGGAAGGGCTGCTGGAAGAGTCTGGAAGCTAGTACAGCTCTGAGCAGGCAAGGGCTCAGGCCCCTGGCCAGGTGGGGCAGTAGGGAGCAGAGTTATATGAACTTGTGCTAATCATCTCAGCCCAAACGAATCCACACTGTATTAGTCCATTTCTGTTGCTTATAACATAAATACCTGAAACTGGGTGATTTGTAAAGAAAATGAAATTTATTGCTTACAGTTCCAGAGGCTGGAAGTCTAAAGTCCAGGGAAGACATCTGGTGAAGACTTTCTTTGGTGGGGACTTCAGTGATGGCAGGGTAACATGATGAGGAATGGTGGAGCAGAGAGAGAGGGATAGCTCCTCATGCACTCCTTTTAAAGCCCTCAGAACCATGCCCATGACCACCATTTTTGATCTATTCACTAGACATGGTCCACAGAATCTAATCACCTCTTCAAGGTCCCACCTTGCAATGACTGTAATAGGATTTCCCACCCTCACAGTTACAGTGGGGATTAAGCCTCAATGTGGTTGGGGGTTGGGCATCCAATCTATAGCACACACTTTCCCTCATTTAATACTTTCAGCAGCAGTGAGTGGGCTTGGATTTACACAAATCGGTGGTGGCCAGAAGACTTTGACAAATGTCACAGGTGACCCATGAAAGCACTGAGGCCAGAGCAGAGGCTAGGATGATCTCACTGGAATGGAGAAGCTAAGATTACCCTTTAAAAGTGAAGACATCTTTACAGCTGTCCTGATTTCCCCAAGACAACTTTGGTGAGGTTGTTATGAAGTCAAAGCCTCAATTATTAATTGTGAGGGAGAGCACCCTATCAGGACCTCAACAACTCATTTTCTTTTTCCTATCTGAGATATCAGCCCTCCTATTTATCCTGTGTCCTTTGTTAGACAAACACATCTTTCTTCCTTCTCACTAGGCTACCCCCAAACTCTCTGGCTGGTTAGAAAGAGACCCTCAGAAACAAATGTGGCTTCACAACCCTGATTTTCATGTCCCTGGCAGCCTCACTGATGCCACCTCTCTCTCCTTCAATGCTGGTGCTGTGGGTTGAATGTCTCCCCAAGCTCATGTTGGAACTTAACCCCCAATATGGTGGTGGAAGGTGGGGGCCCTTAAGAGGTGATTGGGTTGCAAGGACTTCACTCTGGTGAATGGATTGATTCATTCATAGACTAATAGCCCATTTCTCTTGCCTATAACAGAACACCTGGAACTGGGTGATTTATAAAGGAAACAAAATGTATTGCTTACAGCTTCAGAGGCTGGGAAGTCCAAAGTCCAGGGAACACATCTGGTGAGAGTCTTGGCGGTGGCTTTGTAGCAATGCAGGGGTCTCACATGGCAGAAAATGGTGGAGCAGACAGAGAGACTAACCTCTCATGTGTTCTTCTTTTAAAGCCCTCAGAACCATGCCCCTGAGCACCATTATTATTCTGTTCACTACTGCACGGTCCTACAATCTAATCACCTCTTCAAGGCCCACCTTTCAATTGCATAATAGGATTTTCCATCCTCAATAGTTACAGTGGGAATTAAGCTTCTAATATATGAACTTTGAGGACACAGTTCAATCAACTCACAGCAAATGGGTTGATGGTTTAATGGGTGGTCATGGGTGCAGTTCTGATGGCTTTATAAAGACAGTGAGTGAGAAGGTTAGCTCTCTTGCTTATGCCATTTCTTGCCATGACATCCTGTGTCACTATAGAGAGTCACCACCAAGAAGAAGGCCCTCACCAGAGGTGCCCCCTGGACTGTGGACTTCCCAGCCTCCAAAACTGTAAGAAATAAATTTCATTTTTTAATAAATTACCCAGCTTCTGGTATTCTGTTATAAGCAACAGAAACTGACAATGCAGCAGGCTTCTTCATCTCCTTTTTCTTCCTCTCCTCCTCCTCTTCCTCCTTCCAACAGCTTTATTGAGGTACAGTGGACACACAATGAGCTGCACACATGTAAATCATATAATTTGACATTTTGTCATATGAAGTCACCATGAAACAGTGAAATCATTACCACTATCAAGACTGTGAAACTATCACCTCCAGAAGTTTCCTTGTGCTCCTCTGTAATCCTTCCTACTGCCCTCCCCCAGGCAATTACCGATCTGCTTTCTGTCACTATGTATTAATAGGTGTTTTCTAGAATTTTATTTTATTTATTTATTTATTTTATGGTGAAAAAAATTGTATATTTGGAATTAACCATCTGGGCTCAAGTTTGGATGATCCCAATTTTGTTGGCAACATCCAAAGCATCATAATCAGGAGCCAGTCGAACATATGCCACCTCCTCTGCATCAGGCCTGATCAGTGTGTTGACCTTGGCCACATCAGTGTCACAGAGCTTCTTCACAGCCTGTTTGATCTGGTGCTTATTGGCCTTGACATCCACAATGAACACAAGTGTGTTGTTGCCTTCTGTCTTCTTCATGGCAGACTCAGTGGTCAGGGGAGCTTGATGATGGCACAGTGGTCAAGCTTGTTTCTCCCGGGGGTGCTCTTCTGAGGGTATTTGGGTTGCCTCCGGAGCCAGTGTCTTGGGCCGCTGGAAGGTGGGTGATGTGTGGATCTTCTTTTTTTTTTTGTGGCACCTTTTTTTGGACACCTTTCAGCACTGCCTTCTTGGCCTTCAAAGCCTTTGCTTTGGCTTTGGCTTTGGCAGGGGCAGGAGCTTCCTTCTCCACCTTCAGCGCCATCTTGTGAAAGGGCCTAGAATTTTGTATAAGTGGAATGTATGACAGTATGTTCTCTTTTTTGTTTGCTTTTTTTTCACTCAGAAGAATTATTTTGAGATTCATCCATGTTGTTGCATGTCTCAGAAGTTTATTCCTTTTTATTGCTGAGTACTATTTCGCTGCATAGATGTAACAATTTATTTATCCATTTATTTGTTGATGGACTTTGTTTCCAGTTTGGGGTTATTACAAGTAAAGCTGCTATGAACATTTGTGTCTGTATGGGCATGTGCTTTCATTTCTCTTGGGTAAATACCTAGGAGTAGAATGGCTGTATCATATGGTATATGTATGTTTGATTTTTTAAGAAACTGCCAAACTGTTTTCCAAAGTGGTTGTACCACTTTATATCACCACCAACAAGATGTGGGAATTCCAGTAGTTCCACATCCTCAACACTTGGTGTGGCAAGTCTTTCGATTTTAGTCATTTCGGCAGATATACAGCGGTATCTTGTTGTGTTTTAATTTGCATTGACCTGATGACTAATGGTCATTGAGCATGTTTTCATGTACTTATTTGCCAGTCACATATCTTCTTTTGTGAAGTGTCTGTTCAAATCTTTAACCATTTTCAGGGAAGTTGTTCTCTTATTGAGTGTTGGGGGTTATGTATTGTGGATATAAGTTCTTTATCAGATATATGATTTGCAAATACTTTCTTCAAGTCTATAGTCAAGACTTTATCAGATATATGATTTGCAAATACTTTCTTCAAGTCTTTTCATTCTCATAACAGTGTCTTTTTTTTTTTTAAAGAAGACCAGTAAGGGGATCTTAACCCTTGACTTGGTGTTGTCAGCACCACGCTCTCCCAAGTGAGCTGACCAACGTCCCTATATAGGGATCTGAATCCTTGGCCCTGGTGTTATCAGCACCACACTTTCCCAAGTGAGCCATGGGCCGGCCCTCATAACAGTGTCTTTTGAAGAGCATATGTTTAAAATTTTCATGAAATATAATTTATCAATTTGTTTTTTTGTGATTGTTGCTTTTAGTGTCATCTGTGAGAAATCTTTACCTAACCCAAGTTCACAAAGATTTTATCTTATGTCTTCTTCTAGAAGTTTTATAGATTTGGGTTTCATATTTAGGTCAATGATTCATCTTAAGTAAAATTTTATGCATTGTGCAAGGTATTAATCATTGATCATAGTTCTTTTTTCTGCATATGGATACTTAATTGTTCCAGCACCATTTGTTGAAAAGTCCATCCTTTCTCCATGGAATTGCCTTAGCACCTTTGTCAAAACTCAATTGTCCGAATATGTGTGGGTTTATTTCTGGGCTCTGTTTTGTTGTTCTGTTTGCCTGTTTTGATATCAATACCACACAGTCTTAATTACCATAGCTTTATAATAAGTCCAGAAGTCTGGTGCTGGTAGCCTTCCAGCTTTTATTTTTTTCAAAAGTTGTTTCAGCTCTTCTAGGTCCTTTGCATCTTCATAAGAATTTTAAAATCAACTTGTCAATTTCTACAAAACAAAGTCTGCTTGGATTTCGGTTGGTTTGCATTGAATTTATGGCTCTGTTTAGGGAGAATTGGTATCTTAACAATATTTCAATCCATTTTCACCAGTTTTTGATTTGAATCAGAACACTTTTTGCACTGAAATTGAATTTTACAGCTTTCTGCTAATATTATTTCTTTAGGGAGCTGTGGTTCACTCTCTCTGAATATATAAGAAGTGTTTTTAGATACAGCAGTTTTAAGGAAATATGCAATTACTTATTTACAATGGCATTTTCATTTTTAAAATTAAGAATGGGAATGTTCGGAAATGTCAAGGTAACACTTTAGATGGTGTGTGGCTGCTGTGGGGGCCATCGGAAGCCTCTGTCGGCCCGAGGCACTCATTCCTCAGGTGCTGGGAGTGTTGGTAGTTGAAGGCTCTCATCTGAGTCTCTCTCCAGGAATTGCCGTCAGTCAACCCAGGGGCTCAAGGTCACAGCCCCTCCCCAGGGGCAATACACATCCAATGACTAGTTGATAAAGCTTGACCCCCATGCCTTGAGAGGGGACAACTCTGCAGGGCCACACTAGCTGCAGAGCTTGGTGGCATCAGTGGAGGCCTTTGTGGGGTCATAGTTGGTCTCTTCCCCTACCCGGCCCTGCTCCCTTCACCCCCGCCCCAGGTGCTGGTCTGGAGAGTTCGCCCTGGTAAACTTCCTGCATGCAAATCTCCATCTCAGACACAGTGTCACAGTGCTTCCCAGGGAATCTGACCTAAGACACATGGTGAATTCCTCATCAGCTCATAAGTAACACAAGGACTTAAAGGAGTGTAGCTGGAGACCTCAAGGGCAGCCCATGAGGCTCTCAGGGATGAGAGGTGGGGAAGACAGAAAGCCAGTTTATCAGTGGCCAGTGGTGACTGTTTGCTTAAGGTCACAGTCACTTACCTCATCTGAGGTGCTTTCCCTTTCACAATCACCCTGTGAAACCATCTGCCAGTGGGAGGAGATGAAGTGTTTCCCTTTCACATCGCTGTGCAAAACCACCTGACAGGAGAAAGCCCCTGGCAGGCCTCTGTGGCAGGGACATGGGTGACCCATGCGGAGGGAGAGGGAGAGAGGGAGGCTTTCCTTGTTCTGTCAAGGGGAGCCGAAGAGAGAGGCTCGCCCGTCCCAGAGCTGGAGGGGAGCCCCGATGAGAAAGGTGAGGGAGACCCACTTTGAAGCTTTTCTCTCCTCCCGTTCAGTGAGGGCAGGAGTGTGAGATGGGAAGTGGGAGAAGCTGGTACCAAACTGCTATAAAACTAAACACCGTGATACTCAAACATTCCCGTTCACTTCTTCATGCTGATGACAGCCAGAGTGATCAGAACGGACAGGTGGGCAAACAGGATCCGATGAATGGACGTTGTGGTTGTTCTTCCTCACCACGGACTGTAGCCCACATTCACACCTCCACCCTGACATAAAGCCTGTCCTGCTCTATCCCAAGAGCATGAGCCTCACAAAATCTCCCCACGTAGGGCTGGCCCGTGGCTCACTCGGGAGAGTGCGGTGCTGATAACACCAAGGCCACGGGTTCGGATCCCATATAGGGATGGCCGGTTGCTCACTTGGGAGAGTGTGGTGTTGACAACACCAAGCCAAGGGTTAAGATCACCTTACCGGTCATCTTTAAAAAAAAAAAAAATCTCCCCACTTTTTTTTCTTTTGGTGGCTGTCCAGTGCAGGGATTGAACCCTGGACCTTGGTGTTATCGGCACCATGCTCTAACATTTTTTGTACAAGTTAGAATAGTGCCTTTATCAGCACCACACTCTCCTTTTTAATTTTTTTTGAAAGATGACTGGTAAGGGGATCTTAACCCTTGACTTGGTGGTGTCAGCACCACGCTCTCCAAGTGAGTTAACCGGCCATCCCTATATAGGGATCTGAACCCATGGCCTTGGTGTTACCAGCACCACACTCTCCTGAGTGAGCCATGGGCTGGCCCCTAGAATAGTGCCTTTAAAATCTTGGGCTGTCCCATGTAAGTAAGCTTCTTATACACAAGATATATATTTTTGTAAATTTAATTATAAAATAATGACTAATACATTAATTGTATTAAAAAGTCCTTTCACCTTTGTTCCCTCATTTGACCTTTATAATAATCTATGTGGTAGGTATTTCTCTTTGGTAGGGGAAAACCAAAGTCCAAAGAGGTAAGTGACTGATACAAGGCCTCTCAGTAAGTGGATGAACTTGAATGTAAACGTGGGTTTACAGGTATGACACCTGTGCTGTTTCCTTCCCTTAAAAGGACTGGAAGAATTTACCTTTCAGAAGACTTCTCTGGTGAGTCTGTTTATCTGCTGTATAAATCTGGACGTTCACCTGCTATGAGGTGGGGGCCGTCTGCTTTCTTTGGGAGAACATCTGTTTTAAGACTTTCTCATAAGGAAATGGACAATGAAGTCATAAACTCTCCAGTGCTTCAGGTGAGTGGGAGATTAGCAGTCACCAAGATTTCCAAGCTTGCCCAACTGGCTCGCTGTGCAATACCCAGAATCATGCACATTCCTGAAGAATGGCTTACATGTGTTTTCCCAGCAGAACCACCTGGTGTGGTGGGAAGGGATGCTACCTGAGGAGAGGAGCTGCTGTGGGAATGGGAGGTGCCCTGGAGGAGAAATCTGTGAGGCGAGTCCTGGACACACACCAGCTCTTCCCACCACAGACAGTAGCCAACATTCAGTTTTTCACCTTGACATAAATCCTGCACTTAGGCAGGCCCAGAAGTTTCTGGAAATAATGGAGGACCCAGGATGAAACCAGGCCTATCACATTTAATCCTCACTGTATTGATGAGAGATGAGTTTTCCCTTTGTTTATTTCAAATGTAGAAACTGAGGCTTGGAGAGGCTGAATTGTCAAAGGTCAGCATTGTAAGTTGTGGTTGGGATTCAAGCCCAGGTCTCCAAATCTGTTGTTTTTAGTCACTGTGTTGTATTGAACATAGAGCTAGGCAGGATAACGAATTGTATTGCATATCTTTAGACTCATGTTTAAAATATTTCTTCAACACTTACCTGGTGGAAAGATTAAGCCTGGGAGGGGGAAAGCTGATGGTGGGGAGAGGGGTGAGTGGGCAGCGACCAGCATGGATAATTTACTCAGCAAAGTCCAGCAGTTAATTCCTCCTCCCTCGTTGAAAGGCAGAGTAGAGCTGCTCTGTGCTTACCTGAATTTAGTGTCAGGATATATCTTCTTCCTCACCCCATCCACCCGTCAGAGAATCCCTTATAAGCAGTTTGGACCGTGAGAAGTGGCCTCATAAACAATGTCACCAGGGAGGTTGTGGTGCAGAGGGCTGGTTCCCCAGGCACTGCTGCTATTCTCCATGTGGTCAGGCCACAGCTCACATCCATTGCCAGGAGGCTGTCCTGAGATCCCGCATTCTGTCTCCTGGCCTCATTCATTATGGCCTGCTAATACGCTCTGTTCAGGGCTGGGGGCCTGACTGCAAATGCTTCCCCTCCTCCATCTGGCCATACCTCCCTGTTCTTGCAGTGGTGATGCAGGCACCCTCCTCTCTGCTGAGGAGAACAGGAGGTGAGGGGACCTGGTGCTTGTTTCTAGTAATAGCCACCTGCTGTGGGTGGCTTCCTCCTGACTGTACCTCCTGCTTCCCCTCAGAATGTCAACACACCAAGAAATCAGATGACATCCACATCTATATGCTTTAATCTGAAGAAAGTTTGGATTGTATAAAGACCATCTGCAGGGAAGCCCACCCCAGGATTTGCACATTATAGTAAATAACCAATGGCCTATCTTCTCCATTTGATTTACTGTTTATTGTTGTCAGTATACTTTATTGTGGCTGAAGTCCATGGCATTTTGGTTGAATATGAATCCAACTGAGTATTTTTTTAAACTTTAATTTTATACAGTAACTCAGATAATTTTCCATCAAGGAGTTAGTTCACAGTATGATACAAATCTTCATTGTGCCCAAGCAAGTTTTAACAGTTAGGAAAAGATAAGCTGAGAGCTTGAGCACAAATACCTATGGGTGTGTGGGAATAAAGGAGAGGGTCAGAAATGGGCAAAGATGACCAGAGGTCATTTGACCTCTGGAAAGCCCTGCAGTCAGGGGAGGTTATGATTTTGCCTGTTGAAGGATCAAGGTCAGGTATGATCTAGAGGGTTGAACATAGTCAAATGGTTCATTTCACCCAAGTTGTAAACTAGCTACTGTTACACTAATTTATTGTGTGACACTGGGAAAGCCACTAGCTCCTACAAATATGCTATAAAATTGTGAGCAAGGACTGACTTTGAAAGAAATGGTTTCAACTGTGCTTGTGCCCAAAGCACCAATGTTACCCCAATCTGGTCCTGACTCCTGTTCCTTAGTAATTTGGCTGGCAGAGAAAGCTTCAGAAAGAGGATGGGGTAGGGTAAAAATTCTGATAAATGAATTTATGCTAAGATATGTATGACTAAGAGTTATTCAATGCATCGCATTTTAAAAGAGGATGTTAGTTACCTTAAGGAACAATTTAATGAACCGATACCTCATTGTGGTAGAATTTTTATTTTGTTTTAGGTGGGCAGACTTGCTGGATGCTTCTTAATTGACATCACCTGAGATCAGCGCATCTCAAACTTTAATGTACATATGAATCACCTGCAGATCTTGTTAAACTTGATTCTGATTCAGTAGGTCTGGGGTGGGGCCTGAGAGTCTGCATTTTTTAATAAGCTCCCATGGAATGCTAATCCTGCTAGAGGGGACTATCCTTAGGGTAGAGGTTCTGGATGACTACCAGCCCATCTTCAGCAATACTAATGCACTCGGGAAGGAATGAGTTGAGTCTCTTTCTTGGAGTCCCTTTGGCACTCTGTAGACACTTCCACTAGAGCACATAAGACATTGTATTGCAATGATTTGTTTAGGGCCTGGCTTCTCTATTAGGCTGAGAGCTCTTACACAGCAGCAGCGCGGTCTTAATCATCTCCGTTTTCCTCCTCCAATTTCTACCTCTCTCCACTTTAGCATTATGCTTGGCAGAAAGAAGGCACTTAATGTTTGGTGATAAATAGACCCCATTAGCCCTGAAGGTGATCAGATGAGATCATAAACTTCATGGGCTCTTATTTGGTATCTCTGTGCTTGCTTGGCCACATAATGTAAACCAGTGATTTTCAACCCTAACTGCAGATTAGGGGAATTTAAAAAATACTGATGTCGGGCCGGCCCGGTGGCGCACTGGAGAGTGCGCTGCTTGGGAGTATGGTGGCGCTCCCGCCGAGGGTTCGGATCCCATGTGGAGACCGGTTCCCGCTCACTGGCTGAGCGCGGTGCGGGCGCGACACAGAGGGTTGCGATCCTATTGCCGGTCAGTAAAAAAGACAAAAAGGAAAAAAAAAATACTGATGCCTGGGCCCACTCCAGTGTTCTGATTTAATTGAACCATTTTGGGACCTAAGTATGGATGATTTTAATAGCCTTCCAGGCTCTTACAACTCAACAATAAAAAGACAAATAACCCAATTAAAAAATGGACAGAAGATTTGAAAGACATTTCTGCAAAGTTACACAAATGGTCAATAAGTACAGTAAAAGATGTTTAACATTATTAGGGAAATGCAAATCAGAACCATGAGATACAGTTCACACCTGATAGGATGACTATAATAAAAAAGAAAAGAAAAGGAAAAGTGTTAGGGAGGAGGTGGAGAAATCAGAACTCTTGTAAACTGCTGATGGGAATATAAAATGGTACAGCTGCTTTGGAAAACAGTTTAGTGGTTCCTCAAAAGTTGAACATGCAGTTATCATATGACCCAGCAATTTCACTCCTATATATATACCCAAGAGAATCGAAAACACATATTTCTGCAAAAACTTGTACATGAATGTTTGTAGCAGAATTATTTGTAATAGCCAAAAAGTAGAAACAAGCCAAATGTTCATCAACTGATAAATGGGTACATGAAATGTGGTATATCCATACAATGGAATATTATTCAGCCAAAAAAAGTGCTGATATATCCATGGACAAACCTCAAAAACATTAGGCTAAGTGAAAAAAGCTAGACATAAAAGGCCGAATATTGTATGATTCCATTTATATGAAATGTCCGGAATAGGGAAATCCACAGAGACAGAACATAGACTAGTGGTTGCCAAGGGATGGGAGGAGGGAGGAATTGGGAGGTATGGGCTTTCTTTTTGGTGTGATAAAAATGTTCTGGGGTTAGACAGTGGTGATAGTTGCACAACATTGTGACTGTGTTAAAAACCACTGAATTAGGGCCGAGCCCGTGGCGCACTCGGGAGAGTGCGACGCTGGGAGCACAGCAGCGCTCCCGCCGCGGGTTCGGATCTTATATAGGGATGACTGGTGCACTCACAGCGCTCACTGGCTGAGCGCAGTGTGGCCAGTCTCAAAAAGGACAAAAAAAACCCCCCCAAAAAACCCCACTGAATTGTACACTTTAAAATGGTTTCACATATTGTACACAGATACTGGTATTCAATTTTGTGGCCCACAAATATGTGCAATCAATAATGTATGTTTCAATTTTTAAAAAAGGTTGAAACGATGCATTTTCTGTTATGTGAATTTCATCTCAAAAAAAAAAAAAAAAAAAAGCGAAACACTTCCCAGGGGAATCTGATTTGCAGCCAAGTTTGAGAACCTCTGATGAAAGGAAATATGGAACATGTGCTCAAATACTTGCTGTTGAGAAGATGCTGCTGTTGACCAGAAGTTCGTAACTTCCAATGCATGTTGGAATGACCTGGGGAACTTTAAAAAAATGCCAGTACTTGGGGTCCCCCAAAAGAGTCTGATTTGATTGTTCTGGCTATGCAGCCTGGACAAGCTCCACAGGAGATTCTTGTGGGCAGTCAAAGTGGAGGTGGTACTGACTGTCATAAAGATCTCCAGGGGAAGAAGCTGGCCTGTGGCTCACTTGGGAGAGCGTGGTGCTGACAACACCAAGCAAAGGGTTAAGATGTCCTTACCGGTCATCTTTAAAAAAAAAAAAAAAAGATTACCAGGGGAGTTGTTAAAACGCAGTTTCCTGACCTCTGCCCCCAGAAGTTCTTATTCAGTAGACCTGGGGCTGGGTCTGGACACCTTTATTATATTAGCAAGCTCCTTGGTGATTCTGATGTAGGTGGTCTGGACCTAACTTTGAGAAACACTGCTTTAGAGAAGGCTTCCCAAAATTTAATGTGCATACCAGTTACCTGGGGGCCTTGCTAAAATGCAGCTTCTGATTCTGCATTTCTAAACAGCCCTCAGATGATGCCGGGGATACTTGTCTGCAGACCACATTTGTGTGGCAAGACTACACAGCTGTGGTTCCCAGTGTGTGGTACCTAACCAGGCATCAGCATCCCTTGGGAACTTGTTAGAAATGCAGATTATCAGGCCCCATCTCAGACTTACTGAATCAGGAATTCTGGGGGTAAAGCCCAGCAATACTTTAAAAATTATTATTGTTGTAAATATGAGTATTTACTGTGTACACGTGACATTTTGATATATGTATACATTGAAAAATGATTATCATAATCAAGCTATTAAATATATCCATCACCTCACATAGGTATATTTTTGTGTGTGTGTGATGAGAACACCCAAGATCTACTCTTAGCAGTTTTCAAGTGTGCAATACATTATTATTAACTGTAGTCACTATGTGTACGATAAATCTCCAGAACTTATTCATCCCAGCTGAAACTTTGTACCCTTTGACCAATATCTCCCTGTTCTCCTCAACCTGCCCCCTAAGAAATCTATTTTAACAAACTCTCCAGGTGATTCTGCTGCATGCTGGTGTTTGAGAACCGTTGTTGATGGGTATTAAGTGCATTGCCCCCAATGCAACCATGGAGCAGCACCCATGTGGATGCACAGGGATTCCTGTGGCCTCGGGGGGGGGGTCTCTGATACTAGGCAGAGGAAGTCCTTGAGGAGAGAGGTTTTGGGGTGGGATGGTGGGTGCTGCTGAGGATTAGAGAGTTCTCCAGCCCAGGGTGGTGGCAGAAGGAAGGGCCAGCTTCGCACTGGGCTGCTGGGCAACGACAGGGTTGGGGGCACATTTGTGGCAGGAACGGTTTGTGAGCCGGGCCTCTTGTCTTCTCTGTGTTCCTCTACAGCTGCCCCCACGAGAAGGCTGCACACCCTCCCGTTTATATGAAGGTGTTGGGAACTTAATGTAGTGCGTCTTTCAGGGTCATTTGCATTTAAAAGCAGTGTTCTGGAGAAGGCACTACACAGTATCTCTAAAATGGACTTTTAAGCTTTGGGGCTCCTGAGTAGGAAGCTGCCTGGTCTTCCAACTCCACTTCCTTGGTGACAGCCTGTGGGGTATCTGAATGAGGCTCTGCCTACAGCTCTCCATGGTGGGGGCTGGCAGGCCCCCTCCCTGGGCGCGGGCAGGGCTGGAGGAGCAGGGGAAGGCAGGGGCTGAGGAATTCCCCGTCCTTGCTTGGCTGCCTCCTGGAATCTTGCACAGCCCCATCCTCTGTGGGAGAGAGGCGGCAATTAGCATATTGGAACAGACCCTCTTTGTCTACATCTCAGACCGTGGGATTCAGACCCTCCCTTCCGCCAGAGACATGCTAATTATGTGGAAGGGACCCTGGGTGCCTGTTGGCACGCATGCTTGCTCAAATGTTGCTGCTGCTGGGTAATAAAGCAGGTGCAGGTGGAGCCATGGCCCAGGCTGTGCATGGATGAGCGCCCTTCTCATCCAGGAAACCTCCTGCTACTCTGGCCACTCGAGCTTTCTTGAATGTCTTCCTCCTCCAAATTTCTACAGCTTCTTGTCGTCAAGACAACATGCTTGCTTTTGGTATTGAGTGTCTTCTATCATCTTGCCTGTGACTGGCTTTCCTCCCCATCTGGACTGCAGTTTCTTCACGGGGAACCTTGTTTTATATTTAATTGACCAATCAACCAATCAATATTTATTAAAAGAACTATTTGCCAGGCACTGTGCCAGTCCTCGGGGATACAAAGATTAAGGCGGCACCATCTGGAATGAGGCGCGTGCAGCCTAGTTGGGGGTGCAGGAGTATATAGCCGAGGGAACAGTTACATACCAAAGGTGAACAGAGGATACTCTGGGAGGGTTGACGAGGGGGCGCAGAAATGTGCCTGGGAAGGCAGGAGGTGGGAAAGGTGGAGAGGCATTGGAGAAGGCTACCTGGAGGGGGTGACATCCAAACATTATCAAGGATGAGTAGGGGTTTATCTCATGGCTGTTCTAGATAGAGGGAAAGGCATGTACAAAACCACAGGAGAGGGAAAGAGTTTGGGGCTTTCCTGGGACCAGAGATGGCTGAGGTGGCTGGACCATGGACCACCTCTGAGAGGGGCAGAAGCAAAGTGGACAGGCAGGGATGACAGCATCCTAGAAGATTTTATCTTCCAAGCTAAAGAGTTTGAGGGTTGACTTGAGGGTACTGGGCAACCAGAGAGGGATTTTAAGAAGAGGATGATGTGATCAGAGTGTGTTTTAGAAACAATGGCTGCAGTGTGAATGGGCTATAGGGGTGACCGGAAATGGGGAGGCCAGGAAGGTGTCAGTATTGCTAAGGAATGAGACCAAAGCAGGGAGAGCCCAATGTTTGGGGCAGGAGGCTGGGTCGCTGGTGGTGCTGTGGGAATTGAGACAGGGAAGACATAGAGAGCAGCGGTCTGCTGGGATGAGGGGAAGTCTATTTTGGACATGGTAAGTTTTAGGTGCTCTGGGAAGGACGTCCACACAGAGGCAAACCCTCATCTACTTTTCTATGGATTTGCTTGGTAGACCCGGCTCATGGGAAGTTGGATATAGGGGTCTGGAGTGAAGGAGAGGGGACTGAAGGAGAGACCTGGGTGCTGGAGGTGGTAGAAACTGGTGGCTTCGAGAAGTCTGAGCTGAATTTGATTCCTGGCTTTGCCTCTTACTAGTTGTGAAAACTCGAGGACAACATCATCTATGAGCTGTCTGTGTGTTGCTTTTCTTTTTTGTAAAAAAGGAATCTAAGTCCTATCTTATAAGACTGTGGAGGACTAAACAAGATAATATACTTAAAGTGCTAAGCACATGCCTGGGACAGCAACAGGAAGTGGGTAGTTGAAGTCGGATGTGGGTAAGATGGCCCTGGGGAGATGGAGTAGCATGAAAGAAGAAGAGAGCCAAGGACAGAATCACTAAGGAGTCAGCAGCCAGGAAGGTAGCGGAGAGGGAGTCAGAGAGACCAAGAAAGGAGGAGGGAGTGGTGAGGAGACCCCGACACAACAGGAGGTTTATAAGATGAAGGTGAGACTGCTCAATTGTCAATTATGAGGTTCCTGGTGATTTTAGAACAATTTCAATGGAGTGGGGAATAAGTGTGGAAAGAGACTTTGCTATGAAGGATAGGAGGTAATGAATAGAAGCAAAAGGGGAACAGGTATAGGGAAGACTTCTCATATAAGTCAGATTTTGTATATATCTCTATCCTTTCATTTTCCATATGTCTTAGTTTCTTTCTGTGGCTTATGACAAAATACCTGGAACTGGGTGATTTATAAGAAAACAAAATTTATTGCTTACAGTTTCAGAGGCTGGGAAGTCCGAAGTCCAGGGAACACAGCTGGTGAAGGCCTTGGTGGTGGTGACAGTGACCCAGGGGTCTCACATGGCAGAAAATGGCAGAGCAGAGAGCAACTAACCTCTCAACCACTCTTCTTTTAAAGCCCTCAGAACCATGCCCTTGACCACCATTATTAATCCTTTTACTATGACACGGTCCTACAATTTAATCTCCTCTTCAAAGTCTCACCTTTCAATTACCATAATAGGATTTCCCACTCTCAACAGTTGCAGTGGGAATTAAGCTTGTAATATATGAACTTTGGGGACACAATTCAATCAATCCACAACACTGTGTTTTACTGAAATTGTAGGTAGACAACTGCCTCCCCAGCCTTCCATCAGCATCTCTGCCCACCCCAGTCGGGGTTGGTGGCTGATCTTCTCTTAGCTCCCCAGCCTTGTGATGAGCTTTAGCAAAGCACCTGCTGCAGATTAGATGCTCCCTCCCATCCCCCAAACTCACTGAAGCTTAAATCCCCACTGTAACTGTTGAGGGTGGAAATTCTATTATGGTAATCAAAAGGTAGGGCCTTGAAGAAGTGATTGGATTGTAGGACCATGCTGTAGTGAATGGATTAATAATGGTGGTCATGGGCGCGGTTCTGAGGGCTTTAAAAGAAGAGCACATGAGAGGTTAGTTGCTCTCTGCTCTGCCATTTTTGTACCATGTGATACTCCTAGGTCACTGTCACCACCACCAAGACCCTCAACAGATGTGTTCCCTGGACTTTGGACTTCCCAGCCTCTGAAACTGTCAGCAATTAATTTTTGTTGTTTTACAAATTACCCAGTTCTATGTGTTTTGTTATAAGCAACAGAAATGGACTAATACAGCACCCATGTTGTGAACTTGGGTGTTGGTAACTAATGTGTCTTCTCCCATTAGACCATGGAGAGCACAAAAACTATGCCTTGTGTGACTTTGGCTTCTCTGTACCTATCCCAGTGCCCAACACAAAATATGTGCTCAATAAATGTGTTTTGAACCAGCTTGTATGGGTGAGATGTTGGATGAAACCTCCTGCTTCCAGACACTGCTTACCTGGGGAGACCTAAGTAGAGTGAAGTGTGATTGTCCTGGGATTGGAGATGCAAAGCATACAGTGAATCTAGCATAACTGTGAAAAATGGCGCAAGAACAAAGGGCTCCGAGGTTGCTCTGATCATCAACCCATGGCCAATGCCTTGTGAATAAATGTTCAAGTGCAAGCTCGAGCATGTCCATGTCAGGCGTGTAGACCCAGAGTAGCTCACTCATTTGTTGCTGGAATTGGTGTTGTGGGTGCGAAGGGTATGCTAAGTCTTGTCCTAAAAAGAAAGCAGAAATCACCGCTGTTGATTTCATGAATGGGTGCTGAACACTCACAGTAATATTTCCCTCCTCACTGATGCCTACAATTTCTCAGGTCTCTGGAAGTGTGATTACAGGGGCAGAGGACACACATTAGTCCTCAGTCTCCTCACTTGGAAAATCAGGCATTATTCCAGCTCCAGCCGATTCTTATCTTGCTTTCAGATCCTTCTTTGAGATAGGGTTTTGATAGGAAGAGCCTGGAAGGATGTTAAACAAACTGAGAGGGAAGAAGGGATTCTGTGGAGGTGAAGGGCTAAGAAATCAGAGCTTATGGCTCTGGGAGACCAGCTGCCTACATCCCTGCTCTCAAGTCACTTGCCATCCCATTGAGGATGACCACAGTGAGTTTTAGGCGATTACAGTTCATGTAAAGCCACATGCATGGGAAGCGACAGTTTAGACTAGACCAGTTCAGACTTGCCCTGAAAGTAACCCATATGCCAATGAGGTAAACTTGGAACTCTCTGGATTTACCCTGTGCTGTAACCAACCTTTGTAGGCAATCCAGGGCCAGAACAGACCCAGAACTGTAGGGAGGAAAGGCATTCTCCTGGTACCCATCCTGGTGCATCCTCCTCCCCACTCTACAGAGAAAGCTTTGAAGGAAGCGCTGTCGGCCCTTGGCTCCGTGAAGATGGTAACCCATGAAGACATGGTTTTGAGTCTAAGTTGGTGGGTAGAGCAGAGATTCATGGAGAGCTTTGTTCTTCCTTCTCTTTGGCCTTGAAGTTTCAGGCAGGAAAGCAGGAGAAGAGGATGCTTCACAGGGCTTTGCAAAGGGCCCACGTCTCACATTAGGTATTGGCATCTCTCTCTAAGCCTGGCGTTGGGCTGGGCAAACAGGCACACAGGGCTTGTCCTTAAAATACTTGCTGATTGGATTAAACTAATTATAAACTGCAAAAACTAAGTGTTTTTCACATTTCTGATATTTTATACATTGCAATCTGCATTTCAATCTGATCCTGAAGGAAGACGTTCAGGTTGGCTGTTTGAACTGTGGAGCTCCATTCCCTGTGTCCTTCTACTTCTGCAGTGGGACATCTTCCCAGACCACTTCCATCCCCCACCCCGGAGAGCCCTTGTATCCCAAGACAACGTTGTTCACACCTGGTTCAGATCAGGCAAGAAGAGCATGTTTGATGACTTGGTCAGAACTTGCTCTAGGAGGTGATTCTTACATCATGAAGTAGAGGGGAACTTTTCTGATGCCCTGTTGCCAAATAGGCTTGGAGAGGATGAAGAAATCATAGCATCTTCAGTGTCTGTTTATAACATTTGATACAAATACCACACTCTAAAGAAAGGAAGCATGGCACCTTCAAAAGAAAAACCTGTGAACTAGGAGTCAGAAGACCTGAGAGATTCTGCCACTTAAGATTCATAGATGTTTTAACTACCTGGGTCTCAGTTTTCTCATCTATAAAATGGGAACAATAATACTTGTCCTAGCTTGTTTTGAAAATCAAATAAGATAAAAATGTGAAAGATGCTTAGGAGTTGCCACATGCTGTCCTGATATTAGGGATGATTCTTTTGATTACAAACCAGCTGGACTTTCCCTCTTCTAGACATTTGCTAAATTAGACCGCACAGGCCTGTAGGGCGCACGGGGTGTATGTGGGTGTGGGGCACTCTCAGCTCAATTTTGGGGCCCTCCATCTAGCAGCACATTCCGTTGCCTTGCGTCTCTTGTCAATTCAGCCCATGCTAGAGCCAGTAGGGGCTTCAAAATGAAAAATGTTTTCCTGGTTTCTGCTGAGTGAGCAAACCAAGTATTCCAGAGCTGTACTCAAAGCCCCTCCAGAAGGCCACTATTGGAACACAATCAGAGACTGGCCTTTATCTCTGCAACGGTTTATAGCCTTTATCACCATTCAGGCATTTTATTGTTTCCCCAGCGATGACATGATTGGAATGTGGCCCATCTCTTTGTAGTACTCCCTGATGTTGAATTAATAAGGGGAAAAGGCCAGGGCATCCTGTGCTGGAGATAATGAATGCTGTGGACTTGGGATTGCATAAACTCCCACAAATTCTCTTTTAGGAGGGAGGCGGCTGAGCTGGGAAGGGTTGCAGATCTGGAATTCTCCTTTCTTGTCTGGCTGCTGGGATGGGGCAGGGGTGGGTTATAAATCCCTAGCCATCATCTTGTTAAAACTCTCATGTGAAGCAGGCCATGCCAGAGGCAGGGGTGGTGGCTTTCTGGGGGCCATCTCTCAGTGGTGGCTGAGCCAAAGTGTTGGCATGAGATTGGTGGAATTTAGCAAAAAATATGATCAATTTCACACAGAGAACAATTTTGAAAAAAGATACAATGGTCAAAAACAGCATTTTTGCTCTTAAGGAACCTACAGAAAAGAATACTGATAAAACCACGTGATTGTGATCGCTGGTGGACTGTGATGACCACTATGGGGGAGGTAGCAACATGGCATAATGGGGGTTTAGGGTATTGTTGGGAAGGTCCCAAAAGTCTGTGAGGGGTGGCTGTCCCAGCCCAGGACATCTGCAGAGCTACCTGCGATTATGAGTTTCCACAGAGCCCCACATTTTTGCCCCAAAAGCTGGTAGCCTCAAGGCATAATTTTATCAGTCTGGGCTGTGAGAGGAATGTGTCCTGGAGCTTGAGGCCAGTTCCTTTTGAGATAAACAAGCTGCTATCTCTTGGGCCATGTCAGGGCTGGCTGCCTGCCCTGGAAGGCAGTTGCCCAGGGACTCCAATCTGTCACTCCCATGATGCTACATTCTCCTCTGACTTGGAACAGCCCCTCCCCAAAGATAAATTTCCCTCGTACTTGTAAGAAAAATAGGAGCCACCAGAAGCAGGTCTTCTCCCTCCTGGGCCCCAGACCTTCTTCTAGCGTTTGTGCCATTTGCACCTTCTCTGAGCACAAGGGAAGTTTGTCCTCGTCCTGGTTCTGAACTGTTTCCTCCAACTTATTCCCAACACCTGTGCACAGATTTCACAGCCTGCAGATCCCAAGTGTCCTCTCTCTTCCTTGTGTCTTTAACCCCTCCCCTCTGTGCCAAATATTCTATCTGCATTTAACATGTTTAAGTCTCTCATTCACTAAAACAATAAGCCACCTCCTCCTTCCTTCCCTTTCGTCCTCATCTAGCTACTATTCTGTTTCTTGAAGAACCCCCTACACAAACCTAGATGGTATAGCCTACTGCACACCGAGGCTAGACGGCTTAGCCTATTGCTCTTTCGTGAGTGACGTGCTGCCCTACGACATGACGCACATCGGCGACGACTATCACTAGGTGATAGGAATTTTTCAGCTCCATTATAATCTTAGGGAACCACCGTCATACATGCGGTCTGTCATTGAAAAGTCGTTTTATATGGTGCATGACCGTAGATGTCATGTATAAAGGACACTGAATAGGCATCAGTTTTCTGATTTCCTTCTCTTTTCTTCCCTACTCATTCTCGGGGAAGATTATTTCCCCTTTACGCAGTGCCAAGTTGAGATAAGTAATCTTTCTTGCTTTGTGAGGCAGATATTTTTCTTGTTCCACTTTTCCACTTGGGTCTAGCCCTTTGAGGATCCAGCATAAAGTCTCCTATCTGACTACCCACCTTGGGATGTGTATTAGTCAGTTTCTGTTGCTTATAAAAAATATATGGAACTGGGTATTTTATAAAGAAAACAAAATTTATTGCTTATAGTTTTAAGGCTGAGAAGTCCAAAGTCCATGGAACCCTTGTGGTGAGGGTTGTCTTTGCTGGTGGCTTTACAGCAATGCAGGGGTCTCACATGGTAGAAAATGGCAGAGCAGAGAGAGAGAGAGACCCTTCTTGTACTCACCTTTTTAAAGCCCTCAGAACCACACCCCTGATCACCATTACTAACCCATTCACTAAGGCATGGTCCATCTAATCACCTCTTTAAGGCCCCACCTTTCAATGAATGTAATAGGATTTCCCATCCTCAACATTTACAGTGGGGATTTAATCTTCAATGAGGTTGGGGGGCATCCAGGGTACAGCATTCCACCCTTGACCTCCCAAAACTCAACATTCTTTTCACATACACATGCATTCATTTCGTCCTCAAAGCCTTAACTTGTTCCAACTCAAAAGTCCAAAGTTCAAAGTCCCCTCTGTGAAATAAAAACAAGTTATCTATTTCCAATATACAATGGTGGGACAAGCATAGGGTACATACTTCCATAAAAAAAGAGAGAAATAGACCAGAAGAAAGGGGTAACAGGTCCCAAACAAGTCTGAAACAGGGCAGGCATTACATCTCAAAGCTGGCAAAACATGTACCTTGACTCTATGTACATCCTCCGCACACTAATGTGGGAGTTGTGTCCCCAAGCCCTTGGGCAGCTCCACTCCTACGGCTTTCCTAGTTGCAGGCCACACTTTGGCTCTTCCAGGCCGGTGTTGCATGCTAGTAGCTTCACAATTCTGGGGTCTCCATGGTGGTCCCACTCCTACAGCTCCACTAGGCATGGCTATGGCCGGGTATCTCTGCTGCAACTCTGACTCTGCATTGCTGTTGTGGGGGCTCTATGAGGTGACTCCGCCCCTGTGACAGATCTCTTTCTGGCTCCCCAGGCTTTTCCATACGTCCTTTGAAATTGGGGTGGAGGCTCCCAAGCCTCTGCAGCTCTGGCACTCTGCGAGCCTGAAGACATAACACCATGTGGACACTGCCAAGGCTTCTGGCTTGTATTTTCCAGAGCTGTGGATCCAGCCATATCAGGGGCCAATTTAGCCACGGCCGGAGCAGCTAAAGCAGCTGGAGTGCTGGTGTGGGGAGCAGCATCTTGAGGTGGCCCTGGGTAGCGAGCCCACGGAGGGCATCCTGTTCCTTGAGACCATTCTGTCTCCCTAGGCCTCTGGGCTGGTAATGGAATGATTGGCCCCAGAGGTTTATGCAATTTCTTCAGGGTTTTTCCCCTTCTCTTGATAATCCCTTTCTTTCATACTAATCTTTTTAACAAATGATCCCTGGGCTGCGCCATTGTATTTTTCTCCTGAAAACACTGTCTTCTTCTCTACCACATGTCCAGGCAGCAAATTTTCCAAATCTTCACTCTCTGCTTCCCTTTTAAATTCTGGCTTTATGTCGTGCCTTTGCTGCTACAACTCAGCATAGGCTGTTGCAAGTAGCCGTGCAGCTTCCCGAATGCTTTGCTGTTTAGAAATTTCTTCTGCCAAATACCCTGGGTCAGCACCTTCAAGTTCCACATTCCATAATTCTTTTGGGCATGAACAGAATGCAGCCAAATTTCTCGTCAGTTTACAGCAAGGGCGATCTTTGCCCCAGTTTCCAGTAAGTCCAGTCCCTTCTCATTTACTTCTGAGATCTTCTTGGAATGGCCTTTACTGTCCATATTTCTATCAGCATTCTGCTCACCACCACGTAACCAGTCTCTCAGACATCCCGAACTTTCCCTCGTCTTTTTGTCTTCTTAGTCCTCCAAACGGCTCCAACCTTCCCCTTCGCCTAACACCCAGTTCCAAAGCTGTTTCTACATTTTCAAGTATTTCTTATAAGCAACACCCTACTTCTCCAGTACCAATTTTTGTGTTAGTCTGTTTCTATTGCTTATAACAAAATACAAGGAACTGGGTATTTTATAAAGAAAACAAAATCTATTGCTTATAGTTTTGAAGCTGGGAAGTCCAAAGTCCATGGAACACTTGTGGTGAGGGTTTTCTTTGCTGGTGGCTTTACAGCAATGCAGAGGTCTCACATGGTAGAAAATGGTTGAGCAGAGAGAGAGAGAGAAAGAGAGAGAGAGAGAGAGAGAGAGAGCGCACCTTAAGTTCCACGCTCCATGAAACTTTGGGGCATGAAAAGAATGCAGCTGAGTTCCTTGCTAGTTCATAGCAAGAGTGATCTTTGCCCCAGTTTCCAAAAAACTCCTTCTTATTTCTGAGACCTTTTTAGAATGGTCTTTACAGCCCATATTTCCATAAGCATTCTGGTCGCCACCATTTAACCAATCTCTAACACTTTCTCTGGTTTTCTTATCTTCTAAACTCCCCCTAGCATCTAGGCTTTTTTCTAGATTTTCTTTATTAGTCCCTTTCTGTTGATTATAACAAAACACATGGAACTGGGTAATTTGTAAGAAAACAAAATTTATTGCTTACGGTTTTGGAAGATGGGAAGTCCACAGTCCAGGGAACATATGTGGTGAGGTGACTCTGCAGCAATGCAGGATGTCACATGGTGAGAAAGTCAGAGCAGAGAGAGGGATAGCTCCTCATACGCTCTCCTTTTTAAAGCCCTCGGAACCATGCCCATGACCACCATTATTAATCCATTCACTACTGCATGGTCCTACAATCCAATCACCTCTTCAAGGCCCCACCTTCCAATTACCATAATAGGATATCCCACCCTCAACATTTATAATGGGGATTTAAGATTCATTGAGGAGCGGGGGCATCCAGTCTACCTCAGAGCTGTTAATATATTTTACACAGGGAGCCAGGGACCTGGGGTGGGGGCTGCTGGTGACCTCTGTCCACAGGGTTCCCCGTCCAATCTCAGAAGGCAGCCAGGAGCTGGGGGCCAGGCAGGAAGCAGCCCACACAAGCCTGAACACTCTGAAATGCCCCTTTTGTCCCCTTGTGCACCTCCTCTTCCCTGTGGTGAGGGCTGTAAACTGATCAGACAAGAAGCCTGTGCTTGTCTTCTGGAGCAGAGGGGAAGGGGCTTGGGGAAAAGAACACAGTGGGAAGGGGACTACAGGTGAGCAGGTTGAAGGGGGTGGGGCGAGCCTGCAGGTCTGAGGAAAGAGTGTCAGGGAGTCATTCTGGGGCTCCCTGAGTGACAGAAAGGCCCACCTGGGGTTGCCCAGCAGGAGCCTGCCCCAGGGGCCAGCCCGGGCACCACACTGGCCCTTCCACTCTGGCTCAGAGCCCCTGCCCACCTGTGCAGTCAGCCCCATCTGTCATCAGTGGTGGTGAGCAGAGTTTGCCAATTCTGTTCCTTTTATTACCCAGGCATTTCCCAGGGAGGGGCACAGGCTGGAAGAAGTAAGCAGTTACTGTGGGCTGGCACTTGTGGACACACCTCACAGCTAACTCAGTACCCTTCTTGCCAGAGGAATTTTACAGCCTCCTACTGTTGTCAAAAATGTTAGTCCACAGAGCAGGTGACCAGGCCAGAGAAAGCCCCACCACGCTGGCACACTTCCTTCTTCTGCTCTTGAATGTCCCCTAGGGCCATGAGAGGGCTCTGCCCCCTGTGCCCCCACCCCTGCACCTTTGTTTCAGAGGGGAGGGTGGGCAAGAAAGGAACAGAGTCCCAGAACAAGGGCAGGAGACTTCCTCTCCCACGCCAGCCTGAGATGCAGGCATTAGCAAAGCAGCGATTCTCAGAACTGGGCGGGGAGGGGGTGTGTGAGGACCTCATTCACCGTGGGTGGGTCTGAAAACCACACACTCAGACACACATAAGCACACACGCATACATACACACAGAGTGAAGTGTTGAGGCTGAGAATCAGCGGAGAACCACAATCAGAGAGGGGACAGAAATGGGGCCAATTTGGAAGCTGAATCATCCATCTGCAGTCACTCCATGCTGGGTTAGCACTGTGGTTCCTCTACCTGGCTGTGCGACAGAATCATCTGGCAAGCTCAGTAAACATGCAGATCCTCAGGCCCCAATGTGGTCCTGTCAAGATACAGCCACATGGGATGGGGAATTTGGGGTATGTGTGTGTTTAACAAGCTCCCCTGGGATTCTGAGGCAGTGTTCTCCTACCCTGAGTTGGGAATCCACACTGGTGATGCTATTGTTCAAGGCCACAGGCAGCCCTCAAAGGACAGATCCTGGGCCCAGAGCACAGAATGCGCAAACTGGATTGACTCTCAAAGAAGCAGGGCACAGCTGAACTTCCTGCTGGTGTGCTCTTCGGCTGCAGCAGTTAGTCACCTTACCCCGAGTTAACTGACTTGCACTATTCCATAAGACCTCTTTCCTAGTGCTTTGTTGTTTATTTTCACAAAATCAAATATTACAGGTATTTGATGATGGAAATCTGAATGCTATTCTCTGTCCTGTTTAACACATTTGTTCACCAACCTCATTTGCCAAAGGTAATGTGGAAACCCATCACCCACTGGCTCATTCAAGACGAACCTGGGGTCACAGAACCACGATCTTTGGAGCTTCTGTTTGCCTGAATTGTTCTACCTTCCACTGCAAAGTGATTTGGAAGGTAAGACAGATCAGTACCCTTGGGTGCAATGGCTGGCCAGAATGAGACAATGCCTTTGTTTCTTTTGGTTTGTTTTTTCTACTTAAGTGTATGGTCACAGAAGAAAGAATATTGCTTCTGTGTGAGCTTATGTTGGACCCTTGCAATTTACCACTGGTGTCTTAGTTGGGAACTATCTGGCCCTGAGTCTCACACAGCAGGCCCTTTAAGAGAAGAAAAAATAATTTCTGAAATGAATAAGTTTGCATTCTGGCCAGGGAGGCAGTCCAGCTGAAGCAC
>NW_007736713.1:34048-34425 GCF_000696425.1 Galeopterus variegatus
AAATAATTTCTGAAATGAATAAGTTTGCATTCTGGCCAGGGAGGCAGTCCAGCTGAAGCACTCACTCTCATCCACACCATCAGACTGATAGCTGGTGGGAACTGGTGAAAGAGGCTGTGAAACTGGAAAATAGCCTTAACAAAGTCTAAGGCTGTCCTGCTCTAGACTGGATGTCCCCAACCTCATTGAAGCTTAATCCCCACTGTAACTGTTGAGGGTGGGAAACCCTGTTATGGTCATCGAAAGGTAGGGCCTTGAAGAGGTGATTAGATTGTAGGACCAAGCCTTAGTGAATGGATTAATAATGGTGGTCAGGGGTGTGTTTCTGAGAGCTTTAAAAAGGAGAGCACAAGGAGGGTCTCTCTCTCTCTCTCTCT
>NW_007736713.1:35041-52453 GCF_000696425.1 Galeopterus variegatus
TGGAATGTGGAACTTGAAGGTGCTGACCCAGGGTATTTGGCAGAAGAAATTTCTAAACAGCGAAACATTCGGGAAGCTGCACGGCTACTTGCAACAGCCTATGCTGAGTGGTGGCAGCAAAGGCATGACATAAAGCCAGAATTTAAAAGGGAAGCAGAGGGCTGAGCCTGTGGCGCACTCAGGAGAGTGCGGTGCTGGGAGCGCAGCAGCGCTCCCGCCGCGGGTTCGGATCCTATGTAGGGATGACCGGTGCGCTCACTGGCTGAGCGCGGTGCGGCTGGTCTCAAAAAGGACAAAAGAAAAAGGGGGAAGCAGAGAGTGAAGATTTGGAAAACTTGCAGTCTGGCCCTGTGGTAGAGAAGCAGAGAACATTTTCAGAAGAAAAATGCAATGGTGCTAAGATTATTACAAAATAAAAGGATTATCAAGAGAAGGGAGAAAAGGCCCTGAAAGCATTGCAGAAGCCTCTGGGGCCAACCCTTCCATTACCAGCCCAGAGATCTAGGAAGAAAGAATGGTCTCAAGGAACAGGCCCAAGGCACCCTCCATGGGCTGCCTGCCCAGGGCCACCTCAGGAAGCTGCTTCCAGCACAGTACCCCGGCTGCTTTGGCTGCTTCAGCCATGGCTAAATTGGCCTCAGGTGTGGCTGGACCTGCAGCTTTGAAAGATACAAGCTGGAAGCCTTGGTGACATCTATATGTGTTAGGTCCGCAGGCTCACAGAATGCCAGAGCTGTGAAGACTTGGGAGCCTCCACTCCAATTTCAAAGGATGTATGGAAAAGCCTGGGGCCCCAAGAAGAGATCTGTCACAGGAGCAGAGTCAACACAGACAGCCTTCATTAGAGCAATGCCAAATGGAATTGTGGTGTTGGAGTTGCAGCAGAGAAACCCCATCAGTGTCATGCCTAGTGGAGCCATGAGAACAGGACCACCATGGAGACCCCAGAGCTGCGATCTACCAGCGTGGAGCACTAGCCTGGGAGCATTGCTAGAGAACAGAAAACCCATAGAAGCAGAGTGTATTAGTCTGTTTCTGTTGCTTATAACAAAATACCTGAAACTGGGTGATTAATAAAGAAAACAAAATTTATTGCTTATAGTTTCTGAGCCTGGGAAGTCAAAAGTCCATCTGGTGGTGGCAACAATGACCCAGGGGTCTCACACTGCAAGATGGTGGAAGCAGAGAGAGCAGACAGGGAGAGAGACAGACTCTTTTATTTTAAAACCCTCAGAACCAAGCCCCAGACCACCATTTTAAACCCATTCACTATGGCATGTTCCTAACATCTAATCACCTCTTTAAGGCTCCACCTTTCAATTACTATAATAGGATTCCCCACCCTCTTAACAGTCACAGTGGGGGCTAAGTTTCTAATACCTAAAGCTTAGGGGACACAATTCAAGCGTCAAGGAGTTTGGGGAGACATAATTCAATCCACTACACAGAGCTGCCAGAGGACTTGGGGACCATTCCCCACACCGGCATGCAGAGCATGCTGAACATGGAGTCAAGGTACCTGATTCACCAGCTTTCAGATTTAATGCCTGCCCTTCTGGGTTTCAGACTTGTTTAGGACCTGTTACCCTTTTCTTTTGGACAATTTCCCCCTTTTTGATGTGAATACATACTCTATGATTGTCCCACCATTGTGTGTTGGAAGTAGATAACTTGTTTTGATTTCACAGATGGAACTTTGAACTTTGAACTTTTGAGTTGAAACAACCTAACCTCATGAAGCTTAATCCCCATTGTAGCTGTAGAGGGTGGGAAATCCTATTATGGTAATTGAAAGATGGGACCTTGAAGAGGCGATTAGATTGTAGGACCATGCTGCAGTGAATGGATTTATAATGATGGGTGTGGTTCTGAGGGCTTTAAAAAGGAGAGCATGTGAGGAGCTATCTTTCTATCTCCTCCTCCATTCTCATCATGTGGCACCATGCATTGCTGTAGAGTCACCTCACCAGATGTATTCCTTGGACTGTGGAATTTCTAGCCTCCAAAACTGTAAGCAGTAAATTTTGTTTTCTTACAAATTACCAAGTTCCAGGTATTTTGTAATAAGCAACAGAAATGGACTAATACAAGCTCACACCTCCCTTGTCCTTCCAAATCTTCTTTCTTGCCTGGATGGTCTTCCATCCAGTTGGCTTTTTGAGCCTCCTTCTCTTTTTCTCTCTTTTTGGATCAACAGTGCACATGTGGGGGCTAGCCTGCCTTCTGCTGTGGCCAGTCCTCAGATTCCCTCCCTTTTTCTCTCTTTTTGGGTCAACAGTGCACATGTGGGGGCTAGCCTGCCTTCTGCTGTGGCCAGTCCTCAGATTCCCTCCCTGCATTAATCACCTGTCCTCCACACCATCCCCAACCTTGCCCCTCATTCTGGCCCATCCTTTGAGTCTTGCTAACCTGAGTGGGAGAAGCGGATTTGGACAGATGGGGTCTGGCTGGGGAAGAGGTAGCAGGCGGCCCTCTTCCCTGCCCCCTCGTAGCCACCCGGACTTCCTGCCTTCTCTCAATAGCTCTATTTTCTAGTCCTTCAAGTGCTCTCACATTAAGACAGCCTGGCTAGGGTCCCTCTTGTACCCTGTTGTTTCCAACCCTTATATACTCTGGCCATGACTTTGCACATTGGCAGGAAACCAAAGCTTCATATGCGCACATTCTATCATCCCAATTAGAGGAAAGTGGGCAGGAGATATGCCCCCAGCACTCACTAGTGCCCTGCACACTGGTGGAAGCCCTGCTGTTCTGGCTACTGGCTACTCCTGGTGAGGCATTTCCTGGTTTCTCTGTGCTCCTGGGAGACACTGGAGGCAGTTTCCACCAGAGGCTTGGTCTCCATGAAAGCCAGTGCAAAGAAGAGCTGGCTTCTTGGTGGGTGAATTCCTGGGCAGTATAAAGAAAATGTTGCTATTGACCAAAGCAATCCCTTCACACATTCATTTGTCCTTTCATTCATTCATCCCTATTAGACCTACTAAGTGCCAGTCTGGGTAAATAGTACACACTCCCTGGGAGCCTGCCATCTTTTTGAGGAGATGAGACTTGAAACAATGAGACAAGAAGGCAAATCAGGAAGTGATTAAATGCTCCAGATACTTTATTTAAACAGTGATTTGAAGAGGTAAGAGAAGGGTGGTGGGACTGTAGGAGAGAATAAGTGCTCTCTAGGGAGGGGGTAGTTTCCCGCCCCGGAAGGAAGGAAAAAAAATAATTTAGACATACAGAAGAGAATGTGGAAGACCTCCTAGGCAGAAGAAATGAATGAAAATTTGGTTTTTTGCAGTGAGCAGAGGGTGTTCTGGGGCAGTGGAAGGAGCTGGAAAAAAAAAGTGTTAGCTCTATGCTGTTGCCCTGGATGCAGCAGGCCCATGGGCCCATGCTGGCCATTCCAGGCCTTATCTGCAGATCATTCTGGTAACCAAGAACACCCTGAGAGTGGCATCCTGGGGCCGCCCTCACCTCTTCCCAGGCCCTACAAGCAGGCCTAGCTGGGGCCGAGTCCTCATTCAAACCACTCTTGTCTTGCTCCAGGCCCAGAGGTAGCAAGAGAAGCTGGAGAGGCAAAGCTGTTTGATTTCCAAGGCTTTCTGAGCCAGCCAGGTGGAAGGCAGCCAGGGAGGCAGCAGCTGGTGACAGCCTGCCTGGCCGCCTTGGAGAGCAGACTGCTACTCAAGGGAACAATTGGGCAGAAGGGGGGTGGCGGGTCAGGGAACACGGGCCAGTGGATTTCTGAACAAGGTCAAAGTCCAATTTGGTACAGTGCTTTATTACCAATTTAAATCTCGTCTTTCCTCCCAGAGTGGCTGCCGCCCCTGCAGAAGAGGCCAGGGCCGCCACAAGGGAAATTTGCATTTAAAGACAGTGCTGGGCACTCTGGCAGGGCTGCCGTCTGCCCGCCGTCCAGCTTGTGTCCACCCTTGCACCCGGCAGTCACATGTTTAATATGCTTCTATTTTGCCTGTATCTGGCTGCCTGTTTGCTTTGGGGAAAAAACCCCAAAAAACAAAAACTCTTCTTTTTGCTTCCCATTTGGGGGAAGGGTCCTGAAGCATGCAGGGTGGGAGTTGGTGGGGTCCAGAAGGTAGTGATCATAGATTTTTCATAACGGGCTGAAAGAAAGTGCTAAGGGAATGGCAGTCACCTGGGTAGCAGAGGACTTACAAGGGGCTAAACTGGAATCTGGCGGTGGGGGTGATGTGAAATGTGGCCCACAGAAGGAGGCAAGAATCTGGGGTCTGGTGGAGGGTCTAGAGGGTGGATTCTACAGAAGTAGTTGATTATTCCAGGAATGTGATTCAGATTGAAAGTGCCTCCTCTTGGAGACTCTCTCCTTGGGGCAGTTCGTTCTTAATCTTCACTTGAAGTGCTTTAGAAAATATTAATGCTTGGTTAGTAATGGCCCAGAAAGTCTAATTTAGTAAATCCACAACTTTTCTCCCCCTCCCATCAATACCACTGCCTGTACCACCATTACCACTGTCCTAGGGTAAAGCGGTAGAAAAGCTCCTCTTCACTTGTGTATACTATAAACCCCCCTTGGGTTGGTCGTTTTGTGACCCTTTTACCATTAAATCCGCACACATTTACTGGGTACTTAGGTGTTGGTGAAAAGATAGCTGTGCAGCTCAAAGTCTAGGCTGCTTTTTGGTTTGATTTCAGCTGTGCAGGACTTTCTTGAGAAGAGTGAGCAATTGGTACAATTTGTTCATGATATCAGGCTTCGTGGGGACAATGACCTGCTCTCAGGAGATTTGCTTGCTGGCACTGTCAAATGCAAGTCTTGTTGCAATCCTTTAGCTGCTTGTTGGGCTGGGATATCAGGACTGGGTTACCCAACACCCTGTGCCCAGGTGCCCTGCAGGCACACATGCACGTGTGCACACACACACACATACCTGCACACACACACACATACCTGCACACACACACACACACACAGCTGCCTGAGGCCCTGGAGCACACATTCTGTGTATCCTGCAGCTAAGTCCATGGTCAAAAGGCATGGATGGCGCAGACTCCCTCTGAGCACCTCTGGCACTCGGGGAGTACAGTTAGATTTTACTGTGGGCCTCAGGAGTCATCACCCTTCCCTTTGCTGGTGGCAATGGGGAGCAGAAGTTGCCGTGACAGGGGGCCCTCTGTTATCTCTTCTTGTCTGACAGGAAGGAACAATGAATGCCTGAAATCAGCAATTGAAAGAGCACTCCAGGCCTCAAGGATCATGCTGGTGAGGGTTGAAGAGTTCCCGTACGTTCTGGTCAGTGTCCACAGTTGGCAGGAGCTCTGGGAGAGCAGTTACTCAGAGATAGTCACTAGATAACTGCACTATAAATGATCTCTGCTAAGACATGCGAGGGTACTTCAAAAAGTTCACAGAAAAATTGAACTAAAAGATAATACAACTACAAGAGAGGAGATAAAATGTGCACATCACAAAGAAATGATTGTTTTGCAATGATGAGTGTGCTAATAATCCAGAGTAGACCATCATACATTGTATACATGTACTGAAATATAACTCTGTACCCCATAAATATATACAACCAATATGTTTCAATAAAAATATTTTAAAAAGCATAATATGAATCCTTCCATGAACTTTTTGAAGACCCCTTGTATTCCCCACATTAAAAAACCCAACCCTGAGGTTCTGGTCAAGATGGCAGAATAGATGGTCCCCAGCGTCACTTTCTCCCACAAATCAACCAATTTACAACTATAAAAATGTAACAACAGCCAAGCTGGGTCTGCTGGAGCTCAGAAGAAGAGGAGAGACCTACAGAGTGCATGAAGGTGGGAGAAACCACGATGAGAGAAAGAAAAAACCACTCCAACCATTTTGTGCCATGCCGCTTTAAGGCTTCAGCTGTGGAGCACATGGAGCCCGAGCCGGCAGATGCCACAGCTGTGCCCTTTGGATTGAGTGGCTTGGAGGCAGCAGGGGAGAAGACGGCTTTGGTGAGCCCCAGGACAGCAAGACCACTAATAGGGTTCCCGTGGATACACATAGGATGAGGAGCCAGAACAGCTGAAGAAGGGGAACCATTCAGAGGCTGGTGAGTCATTGCAAGGGACCAGCACAGGGCCCACCCCATGGGAAGTGTTTGGAGCACAGGCAGTAGGGGAGACAGGCCCACTGGGAGAACACTGGGACACAGCAAGGACCTCTGATCCACCCCCAATCAGCACAGGACCACTGAGAGGAGACTGGTCAGGAATGCAGAATTGCATGGGGTGCAGTTTGATGAAAAAACTCAGGCTGAGATCAGAGTTTCTACACAAACCATGGGCACTGGGTCTCTGGAGAGCCGGAAGTACTTATAAGGGCAACCATTAAACTCTGAGCTGCATAAAAAGCCTTCCCTAGGGAAACAGCAGCAAAGCAGCAATTTAGCTCAACCACACAGCTCAAGTACTGATTCCCACAGGAAGTTCCCAAGTTTTAGAAGTAAGCAAAGGACAAAAAATTAGTGCCAGCCCAGGCACGCCACCAGTGCCTTGGGCCCACCAGGGGACCTGAGGCATGGAGCCAGGGACCAGAGCCCCTGCCCACAACCATGCACACTGCCAGCACCTTGGGGCCCTACCTGGGGGCCCAGGGCATGGAGCCAAGGACTGGACCCCCCACCCACAACCAGAAACACTGCCAGAGCCAAGGAGCATGCCAAAAACATCACCTCCATGTGGGTGGCCCACCACAGCCACCACAGCAACCACAGCTACTGTGAAAGTGGCTAGACATCACAACCACCATGCAGATGGTCCATCAGCCACTGGAGTGCACTGACACAAGGAGAGTCACCAGCAGAGACCAAAGAAAATAAGAGGTTATCTCTCTCCACAAAGCCCATTCTAGAGTGACAGAAGAAGCATCTGCTCTATGATAACATTGGAGGACCTACGCACGCCTCTCAGCATTGGACAGATCACCTAGGCAACAAATGAACAAAGTAACCATTACTCTTTCAGAGGGAGAGAAGAAATCTAGGGTTATCAGCAGTGGGAGGGGGAAGAGAGAGGGGGATAAGGAGACATTGGACAAGGGGAATAAAGAATAGGTACAATTTGTAACAATATACATACTAATAATATTGATTTGATCAACATATATCAGCATTGAATCCCCAAAATATGCATAATCAATTATGATTCAATAAAAATAAAATAAAATAAAATAAAAATAAAAGAGAGGGGAAAACACACATGAGAAAAAAACAAACAAACAAAAAAAACCCCAGCCCCACCCAGCCCCACTTGCGACTCACTTTGGAAGTGGCAGGAGCTTTTGTGGGGCATGTTTAGGGACCCACTGCCGATCAGAAGTCCTCAGTAGCTCCAGGGCCCACAGCCTAAAGCCCAAAGGCTTTGGGTGGCATTGGGATGATTTCTCGTCTGTTCCCAGCTGTCCCGTCCAGCCTCATCTGCCTCTGCTCTCACTTGGATCTTCTTCTCAGACTAGCCCACTCTGCCCACCTCGCCCTCACTCACCTGGATGTTCCACAGGCCGTTGGGCCCATGCGCTGTCCACGCCACAGGTGTGGAGTACCTGCTTCCTCCCTTGATACCCACCAAGTCCTACCAGCCCTGCTAGGCCCAGTTCTGGGAGACCTTCCTCAACTGGAAATGAGTTCTCTACATTCTCCAGGATGACATTTGGGAAATATGTTACCCGCCTCTGTATCCCCGGCTCTTAGCGTGGAATGAACAAGGAGCTCGAGACTTGGCTGAATAAACAAACATGCATGGATGGTCTCTGTCTTTGGTGTGGCGCCTGCCTTTCGCATGCCTTTTCATGTACATGTATTGTCTCTACCTGACTCACGAGCTCCCACTGGCACAGACCACACATTTCACTTCTCTCCACACTTCACAGACAGCCCAGTGCCTTGTCCATGTAGGCATTCAGTGACAGAAGCGTTCTGATGAAGAGGACAGACACTGAAATTGGGGTTCTTTCTGCTCCCTAATTGGGACCATATGCTCCAGCCAAGCCCATTTCTTCACTGTCCCCGCCACCCACACCCCCGTTCACCTGGGCTGTCATACTTTTGCTCATTCTGTTCTCCAGTTCTTTGTCCCCCCAAGCCCTGCTTATTGTTCCCAAGGCCAGATTGAACCCCACTTGGTCCATAATACCCGCCTCTAGATCTCTGGAAGAGATGGGAAGACTTTGAAGACTCTCGGTTCAGCAACTCAGGTACTCATGCAACGCCACAATTCTTTATTTTCTATTCAACAGCTCAATGTGGATTTCACATCCCCATACTAGTCAACTGCAGGCTGGACTCCCTGTTCTCCCACTGGGATGGGTAAAGGCTCCAGGCCCCTCTCGCCAAGGGTCACTGGTCCGTGCTGGTCACCCTGCAGGGGTGGTCTCCACAGCTCCACTCTGCATGTGCTGGTCACTTTGGGCCATGGGCTTCTATGGTGAGCCCACTGCCCAAGGTCCTGCCTCCCTGGTGCCATACAGTCATTCCTTTAGGGGGCCTCTCAGTTTGGGGTGCTTTCAAGGAGCAGGTCACAAGTTCCTACTGAACTGGGCACCCATGGTTCACTCCCCAATCCCCAATTTTAGTTGAGGGGAGGAAAATCCCTCCCCTCAAACCCTATTCTCCTCAATTGAGCTTAGGCAAGGAAACTGGAACCTGTCACCTGCGGGAGCAGTAAGGCAAAGAGGAAAGAGAGGAGGGTGCGGACACTACTATTTCAGCATTGCCCGATGCCTCTTTTCTGCGCTCTGTTTGTATCACGTAAACACTCTTTGAGTGTTCTTTAATTTTTAACTGCAATACTCTTGTCTCTCTAACGAAATCATAAACTCTGTGAGATGCCTTTTCTGGTGTGTAATACACATTTCCTCATATTTCCTTCTTAGCAGCTCGCACAGAGCTAGGTGTGCAGTAGGTGAGCGGTAGGGCGTGTTGACTGATTCTTTTGTTTCCAAAGTTCATTGGAGAGTGACTTTGGCTTGGCTCCAGCTTCTCAGAAAACTGGTCTTTTGCCTGGGCGGCCCTTCATGCTTCCTGTGTCCCCAAGAAGACACCAGCTCTACTCACACGGCCTGCTTCTCCTGCCCAAGCCTTCCTGCCCTGTGGTCCTCTCCCACAGCCCCCACGATGCTCAATCCAGGAAGGCAGCCACAGCACAGGGACAGGCTCTCTTCTTTGTCCCGGCTGGGATCTGAGCAGAACTGAGAGATGCCAGTCCCAGCCCCTGTGTGGAAGGGAGACTGCTGGGATCTGAGCAGAACTGAGAGATGCCAGTCCCAGCCCCTGTGTGGAAGGGAGACTGCTGGTCCTTTGGAGGGAGTGTTGAAATTCTCTTTCTCTTCCTCACCTGCTGGGGCTGAGACATTAGGAAGTCCCAGTGGCAAGGAGGAGCGAGAACCCGGCAAAGGAAAAGCCTGTTGTCACAGCTTCACAGCGGGCCTTGGGCTAGTTCCAGGCACTGCTCCCTCCTTCCTCCTCTGACTCCTCTCTCCTCTCCACCTCTGTTGCCAATTTCTAACTCACTTCATCTTTCCTCATCTCAGCATCCCAACTCAGGTCATCAATGTAAACAGACTGATGCCCATCTTTCCACAATTTTCTGTACATATGTGCATACAATTATACAAACTCATCTATAGATTAACTTGTGGTTATTTAAAAAATTAGTGTCATTCGATATATACTTTCTGTATCAAGCTACTATTAGTTATATTGAATGAAAATCCCTCCATGTTGACTGGCATAAGTATAATGCATTTTTTTAAATGGCTAAGTACTATTCCTTGAAATGGCTATACCCCTGTTTATTCAACACATTTCTATTAATAGGCCATGAAATTGTTTTCTTTTTTGTGCAATATAAGCAATGCTTCCAGGTTGGTGCTTTTTATTTTATTTTATTTATTTATTTTTTGTCCTTTTTTGAGGCCACACCATGCTCAGCCAGTGAGCGCTGGCCATCCCTATATAGGATCCAAACCCACCGTGGGAGTGCTGCCGCGCTCCCAGTGCCGGACTCTCCCGAGTGCGCCACGGGCTCGGCCCCAGGTTGGTGCTTTTTAAATCTATGGGTTTTCTGAATGCAGTGGATGTGTAAAGATATCATTTAGATACAGTAAAATTCACCCATGTTAGTTTTTTCCCTTTTTATTTCTGAGTAGTATTTCACTATATGGCTCTACCACAAATGATTTATCCATTCCTCAGTTAAGAGACATTTGGGGGTTGTTTCCATTTTTTGGCAATTATAAGTAAAGCTGCTGTAAACACTCATGTAGAAGTATTTATGTGGACACATGCTTTTGTTTTTCTTGGTTAAATTTCTTGAAGTGGGAATGGTGGGTTGTATGGTAAGTGTAAATTTAAATTTCCAAGCTGTTCCCTGTGGCTGTACCATTCTGAATTCCCACCAGCAGTGTGCGAGAGTTCCAGTGGCTCTGCATCCCTGGTGGTGGTAGTTATGTTGAGTTTAATCATACTGATAAATGTGTCATGGTACCTCATCATGGATTTAATTTGCATTTTCTAATGACAAGTAACATTGAACATCTTTTCATGTACTTAGTTGCCATGTATATTTCTTCTTTGGCAAAGAGTCTGTTCAAGTCTGTCACCCTTTTTTATTTGTTTGCTTGTTTTCTTACCATTGCGCTATGATAGTTCTTTATATACTTGCATATGAGTCCCTTATGTGTTTTGCAAATATTGTTTTCCAGTCCATTGCCTTTTTTTAATTCCCTTGATTGTTTTTTTTTTGAAGAAGTTTTTAGTATTGTAAAGTCTAATTTATCAATTCTTTTCTTCTATGGATTGTAATTTTGATACATTATCTAAGAAACCTTTGCCTAACACAAAGTCACAAAGATNTAATTTTAGGTTTTGCATTTATGTCTATGAATAATTTTTAAAGTTTTTGAATAAGGTAAGAAGTATGGGTTGAGGTTACTTTTTTGCATAGGGATGTCCGATTGCTCCAGCAACACTTGTTAAAAGAACCATCCTTTCTTATTGAAATGCCTTTGCACCTTTGTCAAAATCAACTGACCATGTCTGTTTGGGTCTATTTCTGGACTTTCTGTTCTGTTCCATTGATCTATATGTCTAACCTTTCTCCAGTACCAGGTATGTGTATTTTTTGTGTGTGTATTTTTAATTTTAATAAATGTATTTTTATAAGGTATTGCTAGATTGCACTCTAAACAGGCTGACCAATTCATCTTTTCAATAGCAATATATGGAAATGTTCTTTTCCTGCATATTTACAAGCAAAGGGTATCATCACACTTTATTTTTTGCCAGTCTCCTCAGTTAGAAGTGATATTTCAGCATTACTTCAATTCTGATTATTTTCTCTTGACTAGTCCTCTATATTACACTGGGGAAAGGGAGAGATAGGAAAAGGGCAGAAGTGAGCTTACATTATTACAAGCCTGCTATAATTCAGACTTTCTGCTAGGTACTTTTTTTCCATGCTTGCTTTTTATTTTAAAATTTGATTTAATCTTTCTATTGTGACAAAATATACATAACCCTAGATTTACCCTTTTGACCATTTTTGAGTACTCTTCAGTAGCATTAAGTACATTCACAGTGTTGTGCAACCGTCGCCACTATCCATTTCCAAATTTTTTCATCACCCCAAACAGAAACTCTGTATGTACACATTAAATGGTAACTAACTGCTCATTCCCTGCTCACTCCAGTCCCTGGTAACCTCTGCTCTACTTTCTGTAGACCGCGCAGGTATAAGTACAACAGTGGAGGCTTGGCGGGTTGAGAGACGTGGCTCTCAGCAGGGAGCCAGGCAGTGTAGAGTGCTGGGGATGTCTGTTTTTTGCTTGGAATTTCTCCAAGTCTTGCTTTCCTCATCTGAAAGGTAGAAATAATGACACCAGTCCTGCCTAAATCGAATTTACAGTGAGAACTCAGAAATACCACAGATACAGAGTATCTGTATGTCTTCTATCCAAATATAAGTACCTTTGTTAAGTTTATACAAAAAAACTATGAATACATTGATGCTATATAAATAAAATTGTATTTTAGATGACCTAACATATACAATTTGTGCCTTTAAAGAAGTTCTTTTTTTTTTTTTTCCCCTTTTTGTTTTTTTTCGTGACCGGTAACGGATCACAACCCTCAGTGTCGTGCCCGTACCGGACCGGGACTGGCCACGGGATCGCAACCCTCGGTGCTGCTCCCGCATCTCGCTCAGCCAGTGAGCAGCCGGTCTGCATGTGGGATCCGAACCCTCGGCGGGAGCGCCCCTGGGCTTCCCAAGCGGCGCACTGTAGCAGTGCGCCACCGGGCCAGCCCCTTAAAGAAGTTCTATATTTAATTCTGTTGGTAAGTGAAGGATTGTCCACTAATCTGTTTGCTTTGAATATTCATCTTTTTTTTTTTTTTTTTTGGTGGCTGGCTCAGGTGTGGGGATTCATCTTTTTTTATTTTTTTGCGACCAGTAAGGGAATCACAACCCTCGGCCTGGTGTCGCCTGCCCCGCGCTCAGCCAGTGAGCGCACTGGCCATCCCCATATAGGATCCGAACCTGCGGCAGGAGCGCTACTGTGCACCCAGCGTCACACTCTCCCGAGTGAGCCACGGGGTCAGCCCAGGATTCATCTTTTAATACTTGTTTTTTCTTAGGACCAACTAAGCAGAACACTCACAGGCTGACTTCAGAGAAAGTGGGTGGTAGATTGAGACCAGAGGGTTACTGCTCAGACACCAGCAAGCTGGGGAAAGCTTGGCTTGAGGATGGGAAGGTGTCTCCTTGCTCTTTCCACACCTTTTCTGTAAACAGGATGGGTGGACCGTCTTCCTTCTCAGGTGGAGGCAATGTTAAGCTTGACTTGCTGAGGAGCCAAGGAAAAGAAAGGCCTCCTTCTCGAGGCTGTGGGCCTCGTGGGCCCTTCTAATGGGGAAGCTCCATCTTTATGTTCGCACAGCTCAAGAGGGGTCTCTCTGCATGTCTGGGTGCCACGGGGCCCATCTTAGGGAAGCTGGGAATACACACTGGGCACATCCAGGTGGGATGCCAATGGTCTGAGTTTAGCTTGGGTAAGTCTGGGTTTACTTTTTCTTCCCTGGAGGCTTTTACCCGCCTCTTTTCTTTCCCCCCAAGACCCTGAGCCAGAGGAGACCCAGAAAGCAGCCAGGAGAAGCAGCTCCAAGACACCAAGGCTGTGGGCGTGACCACCAAGTGACATGAGGCATGTCATTCGCATTGCTCCCCACATCTGAGATGAAGCAATGACCCTGGGAGCAGCCAGCCCCTCAGCTGACCGTGCTGGTCCTGGGCCGGGGCCTGGAAAACGTCAGGTTGTGGCAGACCGTACGTCAACAGCCAGCTGCTCCTGCACCAAGGATGGTTTTCCACTCCCCTCGCTCCAGGTTTCCAGAAACTGTGTCTGTCTGTGTTTATGTCTCGGCTCTGTGATTGGAGTCTCCTTCCTGGGGAGGCCTAGCTGTGGGGGTGCTGGACCTGTGGTCACCTCTCCCTACAATATGCGTGACTGAGAGGGAAGGAGCAGCCAACCCTGGGATTTCAGAACATTCTTACCCTTTCGAGAGAGTCAACAAGGATCTGTCCCCCCGGGCTGGCACAGCACTGGGTGGGGGCAATGCTATGTGCCCAGTGGATAGTTGCCTTGTGGTGTGATTCAAGGGGAGGAAAAGCCCCTTTCTCAAATACATCTGTCCTTCCCTTACATTGCTTGAAATTCTACCCAGGAGGGGATAAAGTTACAATAGTAATAATGCCCATGCTTCTTGTTTGAACTGTGCTTTCCAGGTTCCATTAGCTCGTTTAATCTCCATGTCAGCTGCACAGTTGGTAGGACAGGAATTGTTTCCACTGTTTCATAGATGAGGCCACCGGGGAGGGCACGAAGAGGAAGTGAGCTCTGGCTGGAGGTCGGGTGGCCTGTCTTTTGTCTTCTTTTTGTGATTTTCGCTGTTGAAGCAAACAAAGGACTTCTTCTCTGAGCTCAATTTCCTGATTTGAATAAGATTTTGTAATTTATAAGAATCTTTTCATTTAAACATAACCATGTTAAAAGCAGATCTTTATGCACGGATATGAAAGGGTCTCCAAGATAAAGTGTTAAGTACAGACAGCCACATGTGGAATGTGGGAGTAATCCCCTATTATTTGACTTTTTTTAAGGCTATATAGCCACACACATATTTGTATTTGTGCATCCACCTTCACTGGGGGGACATACAGAACATGCTGTTGGTGGGGCAGGGGTAGGAGGTGGGGGTGAAGGCAGGGAGGAAGTCGGGGCACTGAGCCATTGACGTTTCTCTTTGTGTTCCTTTCTACCTTTTAATTTTCTACCATGTACTTATGTATGTATTACAAAAATTAAACAAAATTTAAAAATAAAAATTGAATTTAAGAGAGTATTGGTGATCTTAAGGTTTTCCTTTGGAACCAATGAGATACTATAAATGATATGGGATTATTATCTGAGGGGAGTGCTATGGTTTGAATGTGTCCCCCAGATTTCATGTGTTGGAAACTTAATTCCCAAATTCATATGTTTATTGGAGGTGGGGCCTTTGGGAGGTAATTAGGATTAGAAAAGGTAATTAGGGTAGGACCCCCATGATGGGACTGGTGGTCTTTTAAGAAGAGGAAGAGAGACTTGAGCTGACATGCACGCTTTGCCCTCTTGCCATGTGATGCCTTCTGCCATGGGGATGACCCTTCCCAAAAGCCAATGCCATGCTGTTAGACTTCCCAGCCTCCAAAACCATGAGCCAAATAATTTTTTCTTCATAAATTACTCAGTCTGTGGTATTTGATGACAGCAACAGAAAACAGACTCAGACAAGGGGCATCTTAAAGACAATTTTTAACCATTAGATTTGATAATTCCATGTACAGGGAAATTAGGGGCTTAGGAGTTGAATAGACATGAGTTAAAATTTAGCTTCTGGTTTTCTATCTCAGAAAACAGACTCAGACAAGGGGCATCTTAAAGACAATTTTTAACCATTAGATTTGATAATACCATGTACAGGGAAATTAGGGGCTTAGGAGTTGAATAGATATGAGTTAAAATTTAGCTTCTGGTTTTCTATCTAAAAAATTGGCTGGGGGAAGGGAATAGCAGCTATTATGAGGTATGAGAAATAAAATGAAAACACATGAGACACCATCACAAGGAAGCGTGTCCTCCTTCCGTCCCATGGCTCCAGGGGAGTGGAATACCACTCTGTGTTTCAGGTGACCTTTGACATCAAGGAAGGCCTCTGGACAGCACTATCCAATAGAAATATAATGCAAACCACATATGTAATTTTAAGTTTTCTAGAAGCCATGTAAAGAGGTAAAAAGAAACAGGTGAAATTAATTTCAATAATACATTTTGATTAACCTAATATATTTAAATATTATTTTATCATGAAGTCAATATAAAATTATTTCTGAGATATTTTACATTTCTTTTCATACTAAATCTTTGAAATCCAGAGTGCATTTTACCCTTACCGCACATCCCCATTTGCACTAGCCCCATTTCAGGGGACCGATAGCCACCCTGGAGAGAGCAGCTGGAAGGTGTGGGCTCTCCAGGGAAGGCACAGTGGGAGGCTCAGGTAAGCCAGGGGTTTGCCTCTAGAGCTTGAAGGAGAGAGGTGGTGTGCTGTGGATTGATTGAATTGTGTCCCCAAAGTTCATATATTAGAAGCTTAATTCACACTGCGACTGCTGAGGGTGGGAAATCCTATTATGGTAATTGAGAGGTGGGGCCTTGAAGAGGTGATTAGATTGTAGGACCATGCCTTAGTGAATGGCTTAATAATGGTGGTCAGGGGCCTGGTTCTGAGGGTTTTAAAAGAAGAGTGCATGAGAGATTAGTCTCTCTCTGCTCTGCTATTTTCTGCCATGTGAGACCCCTGCATTGCTGTAAAGCCACCACCAAAGAATATCCTCACTAGATGTATTCCCTGGACTTTGGACTTCCCAGCCTCTGAAACTGTAAGCAATCAGGTTTGCTTTCTAATAAATCACCCAGTTCCAGGAATTTTGTTATAAGCAACAGAAATAGACTGACACACGATGGAACTGAAAACCAGGTTTTTGCCTAGTCCAGGCTGTGATTAGGTAACAAAAGCACAGGACATCCTTGAGTAGATAAATACACGGAGCTGTATGCCCTGTGAATAAAGGCTGTGTGTCTTTATTCACCCTCACCTTGATAAAGGTCATGCTTTCACAGCTGTGGTGAAGGGGGAAGGGAACTGATGGGAGGCCAGGACAGGGCCAGGCAAAGACCTGACTCTGTGTGTGGCTGCCCCACTGCCCACTCTCCTGCTCTCTCTCTCCTTCCCTCCAGCCTTGTTTTCTGTGTGGGCTCTTCATCCTCCTGACCCTACACGTGCTGCTTCTCTGGGCTTGTTCTGAGCCTTCTCCATGCTGTGCATGGTCCCTGGGCTGTCACTCTCCTTGTGGCTCTGAGTCCCTTCTGTGGTCTCAATTGCCAGCCCCAAGAGCCCCTGACCTTGAGCCTAATGGGGAATCTGGCGTGCTCCTCACATCTCACTCAGATCTCACCTCTCCTTCCTCCCTGCACTGCTCCTCCTCCTGTGCTCTCTCTTTTGTTTGCTCAAGTCAGAAACTTGGGCACAAAATGTGATTCTTTCTCTTCTTCCTCAATTGCAGATCACACCAAACCTCGTCAATTCTATCTCCGAAATATCTGTGGAGTGTCAGGAGATATTTCTCACCTGAGTTGCTGCAACAGCATCCTGCATTGTTTCACTATATTTAGTTCTGCCCACACCTAATGTGGTCTCTATCCTGCAACTTTCTTGCCTAAAACACCTCCACTTCTCACCACTGTCCCTGGACAGAGTCCACAGTCCATGCATGTCCCCTGCCTACCTCTGCGGTCTCATCTCTCTCCACTTCCACCCTTGCCCTCTGTAGTGGGTTGAATAGTGTCCCCACGCCCTCCCCCACCCCCAATTCATGCTCATCCAGAACCTCAGAATATGACCTTATTTGGCAACTGGGTCTTTGCCGATATAATTAAGAATTGAGATGAAGTTCCACTGGGATCTAAATGCAATGATTGGTGTCCTGATGAGAAGACAAGTCACGCTGAGGAGAAGGCCATGGGAAGGTGGAGGCAGAGACTGGAGTGATGCAGCTACAAGCCGGGAACACCAAGAAAGGCTTCTCTCCTGAAGCTCCAGAGAGAGCACGGCCTTGCCAGCACCTCGATTTCAGACTTCTTTCCTCGGATCCGCGAGAGAATACATTTCTGTGGTTTTAACCCACCCAGTTTGTGGTAATTTGTTACAAAAGTCCTAGGACACTAATGCACCCTTTCTGTTTTAGCTGTGATGAGCTTCCTGTGTTTCTTTGCACCTGCAGCCCCTTCCACGCTCTTCCACTGCT
>NW_007736713.1:52932-53272 GCF_000696425.1 Galeopterus variegatus
GCTGTGATGAGCTTCCTGTGTTTCTTTGCACCTGCAGCCCCTTCCACGCTCTTCCACTGCTCCACCCACCTTCCCCTTAGGCCTGAGTCATCCTCTGTGCTCAGCTAGACATCGCCTCTCCTGAGGAAGCCTCCTTGAGTGGTTCCCCAGTTGGGGTAAGTGGGTCTCCTCTGTGTTCCCAGAATGCATGGCTTCGTGTTTACTAATCTCCTCTCTACCTGCCTGTCCCCCCACCACCCCCTGCCCAGACTAGGAGGATGGGAGCATCTTAGGGACACCCCCATATCCCTCCATGCTCAGTCAATGCCTGGCCCACAGCAGATCCCAAATGGGCATTTGC
>NW_007736713.1:54779-61081 GCF_000696425.1 Galeopterus variegatus
GCACACTCTCCAGTGCGCCACCGGGCCGGCCCTGAAACTGAATTTCTAGGGAAGGTTCCACATTTGAGTTTTTAAAAGTCCCTGAGGAGGTTCTAGTGCTCACAGGGGCTGAGCACCAGCACAGGAGTGGGGGGACCTGGAGACTCTGGGTCTGGGATAGGAAGGGAAACCCCAGGGGATAGCAAGTGAAGGTGGAGAAGGTTGCAGAAGAAAAAGGAAGACTGTGTCCAGCTGTAATTATGCCCTGGGGGGCCAGGGGTGGAGATGTCACAGTTTCTAGAAGGAAAGAGCATTCCCAGAGACTTGCCAGGAGCTCCTTACCTGCCACACCAACCAAGCCCACCTCTTTCCCCTGCTCCTCATCTGCACCCAGCTCTCACCTGGGCCCTAGTAGCTGGCCACTTAGTCTTGGTTTCTGTTGTCGGCTCACCTGTCGCCCCTCCACCCCCATCCCCCATGTGAGGCCTGGGTGGGTCTCACCTCCCGCTCGAATCTTCCCTGGATGAAGGCTCCCCGATCTCCCTGGAGGTTGAACTCCCCCTGCATGAGCTGGTATCATTCAGTGTGACACCTTATCCTCAGTATTACCCACATTCTAATTGTTCCATCCACCTGCACCTATCTCTTGTGCATGCTTTTCACCCTAGAAATCTGGACAGAGTCCTACAGTGCAAAGAGCATGGGCTTTGGAGACTCCCACATCTGCATGTGAATTGTCACTTATTAGCGATGCAACTTTGAGCAAATGATTAACCAAAGCCTTGGTTTTCACATCCATAAAATGGGAATAATAATATCTTCCTTTAGGGCTTGCTGTGAAGATAGAATGAGGNCATCCATAAAATGGGAATAATAATATCTTCCTTTAGGGCTTGCTGTGAAGATAGAATGAGGCCATGTGTATGATGTGCTTGGCATACAGCAGGTGACCGACAAACTCATGTTGATTAGCCAAGCAGTTGGATAATCATTGCCTCAATTATAACTAAGATCAGTGAGAATTTTATTTCTCTTTTAATCCCATAAACCTATGGGTTGTTAGTCTTGCTCTGCAGATATGGAAAAGAGGTTCGGGCTGCACTTAGGTCTTCTCCCCTTGGATCCTCTGCTTTCTCTACTCCATTGCTCCTTGAGTGGATATGATAGGCATAGGGACAGCTGTCACTGTTTTGGCTCTCCTCTGGGGCTGAGAGCACAGTTCAATAGGCTCCCTTCTGGGTTTTTCTGACAGCGCAAACTTGGGAAACTTGGCCGGGGCACCCAGCTGCAGGGGAGACGGAGAGGGGCCCTGTCGTGTTTGGCTGCAGGCTCTGCTTATTTGCAAAGGTGCTGGGCCAGGTCAAGTTTTTTGTCACTGCATGTGTACCACTCCTGTTCACGTCACAGGGCAGGGGTGGGGCAGGGCACACACTCTCTGCCTTTCCCTCTTGGTCCTATCCATGCCTGACGTCAGTGCTGCCAGTGTGGTCTAGAACATCATGTTTCCTAACAATACGGTTCTCTTGAGGACAGTGGTGGGGATGAGGAGGGGGAGGCTGGATGAGGAACAGAATGATGGTGCTGGGATCTTTCTGGAAGGAAACTGAGGAACTTCTTGTGGAACCAGCTCAGGCTGGCCTAAGGCCACATTGATGAGATGCTGACTTATCAATGATCCAACTCTGGGTCAACAAAGGATCCAACTCTGAGTCCGCAGAACCCAGAAAGGTCGCCATGGGACCTCGGCTGGCAGGAGGCAGGCCTGGTGCTGAGCTCGTGTCACCCCCTTCCCTGCAGGCCCTGAGAAGCACATGGAGTCACCAGGCTGCACGGTCCAAGCTGGGGCGTGGCTTCCTGGGCCATGGGAGCTGAGGAACGTAGGGACAGTTTTTCAGGGCTCACTTAACTGGCTCTCCAGATTTTGGTCATAGCCGCAGAAATGATCTCATGTGGGTTTTTTTTTTTTCTTCAAATTTTATTCAGAGTGTAAAAGATGGCTCTGCCTTCACAACCCACCACCCCACGTGGAACCCATGGAACAGAGGGTCGTCTGTATTGGCCCAGAGCTGTATAAATGAGCAGCTCCTGGTTTGATGCATTGCAGCATGTGAAGCCTGGGAACCTGGAGTTTTGAAATGAGTCTTTAACGTCTTAGAACCAGACAATGTTCTTAATGATAAACTTTATCTGCTCAGAGCTTTATGTGAAAGCACCTTCATGTCCACCATGTTTTCTCAATTATCCTCTTCTCATTCTCCCATCCCCTTCCTTTTTCCAATCCTATCTCACCTACTCTATTCTTTTATGTATTTTTAAATTCATTTTTATTGTGGTAAAATATGCATAACATAAAATTTACCGCTTTAACCATTTTTAAGTGTGCGGTTCAGTGGCATTGAGTACATTCACAGTGATGGGCAACCATCAGCCCCGTCCGTGTCCACAAATTTCCATCTTCCCAGATACAAACTCTGTACCCATTTAACACTAAATCCCTATCCCTTCCTCCCCCTGGCTCTGGAAACCACCTTTCTACTTTGTGTCTCTGTGAATTTGACTATTGTAGGAACCACATATAAGTGGAAATCATACAGTAGTTTTCTTGTTGGCTTGCACCTACTCTTATAGTTGGTTTTAATTACATTTACTCAATTCTTGGTCTCATTCAACAAATATCTATTAAGGGCATCCTGAGATAACCGCAGCTAATAATGTTCACTGGCACCTACCTTGTGCCAGGCTGTGCATCAGGTAAGCACTGCTTACGCACTGTCCTCTAATCCTTATGACCACTCTGGAAGTAGGTCTTAGTATTACTGCAGTTTACTGATGAGGAATGTGAGGCCCAGAGAGGTGGCCCAGCTGGGGATGATGGGGCTGCAGGCAGAACCCAGGCCATCTGACTCGAGTCCGACAGTTCCTCCTCTGTCTGACAAGTTCCTGGGTTCTGGGGACAGAGCCATGCACAGCCCAGACCTGGCACCTGACTCATGGCATCCTCACTGTCCCACAGGACCCCAGAGTTAATCACATCCTTGACTGACCTCACCCCCTTCTCCACAACTGCTCTCCCTCCTGTCTGTCCTCAGGAACAGCACCCCCAGTCCCTTCCACCACTTGCTCCAGTCAGGAAAGATCCCTGACCCCCTCCTCCAACCAGCCATCTAATTCCTTGAGTATCATCTCCTCAGTTACTTGCAAATTGGTCCCACCAAAACTCTCCTCCTTCCTATTGCCTGAATTATTGTGCTAACCTCTGAACTAACCCTTCCTGTCTGTCCTAACAAGGAGGCTGGGAGCAGCCAGGCCCAGAGTCTTCCCGGGGAGCCCGGCACACACAGGCTTCAGGTGAGTCTTCAAATGAGGCCCTTAGCTAGGAAGAACAATTTGCCATCACGATTCTAGTGTGAAGCATGATTATCCATAAATCTCTGATTTTCTGCCCTGAAATACAAATGATGTTAAAAATAAACATATCTATGGAAATAGAAATATTTTGCTATATATTGATGGGAACCAACACCTATAAAAAGCATCCAACTTTATTCATCTGAGATAAAGAACAGAGCCGACTGTAAGGTATAATAGGGTCCTGATTTATTAACTTGTTAATTATTTTCCTTGTTATAGACTAGCCCAACAAATTAGGTCTGTAGCAACTTTTCACCCCTCCCTTTTCCCCCCACCATGTGACGCCTCTCTTCTGTCTTCATGTCTCATGCCTCAGGAAGTAGGTCAAAAGCGGGGGAATTAGGTCACAGACAAAGGGCATTGAAGCATTGGCCAGAAAGGAGGAGGAGACGGGTGTGCTGTCCACAGGAGATCCTCGTGACCAGGAGTGACCACATCAGGCCACTTCTCTCCCCCCATGGACAGATGCTGGGACGGGCTCCAGGGGAGTCTGAGAGGTGGCACCTTTGTCCCTGAGGCAAGCTGCAGCAAAGAGGGCAGGAGGATCCCGAAGGCTTGGGTGGCCCTGTGTATTCTCTCACGCTTTCATTCCGCATGACTCATTAGCCTGGGCAGGGCTGGGGAAGAACGGCAGCCAGGGCTCACTTCCTAGTGACAAATGTGCTGGCTCTGGGCTGACAGGCCTCTCAAGCAATGACAGGCACAGTCAGTGACATAGGAGTTTTTAAGAATATAAACAATCCTCCCTTTGCACAAGCACTTGAGCAAACCAAAGCTGGGGCTTCTAATTGCCTTCCTGGCCTGGACCCAAGATGACAGCAGTTTGGACTTATCCCCTTCTTGGATTAAACTGGAATAACTCCCCTTATATTCCCTCTTACTGCTCCCCTCCTCTGCCCCTCCCCCCACCTCCCCATACTCTAGAAGCTAAAGGCTCAACCCTACTGACATTGGGGATTTATAATTCTTTGCTGTGGGGGGTTGTTCTGTGTATTGTAGGATATTTAGCAGCATCCCTGGCTTGCTACCCACTAGATGCTGGTAGCACCCACTGCCCCCAAGTTGTGACAACCAAACATGCCTGCAGACATTGCCAAGTGTCCCCTGGGGGATAAAAGTGCCCCTAGTTGAGAACCACTGATCTACCATATAGACACTTAAAGCCTTTATTACCATGTGTCAAGGTTTCAAAGTTCAAACTAGTGGCCTGATTTTGATGGAAGATCAAGTTCAGAATGAGGAAATGGCAATAGGTCTTGCAAATGATGTGTTGAACGGGCATGATGAGACCAGCTCTGCTCTGAACCGACTCGATGGCCGTGGGCAGGCAAATTGCCCTTCTTGAATCTTGGGCTTCCTAAACAAAAATTTGGCAAAACAACAGTCTTCTCCTAAGTGTGCAGGTGTGTAGCAAAGATAAAAGTGATAAAATGCATTCCAGAGCTGTGAGTTCTTCAGAAGAAATTTGCATTGTAGTGAGGCCAGTGTTGTTTTTACTATGTTACTGGAAGCTTCATTAAACAAGCTGTTGGCCTAGCAACTTATGGCCACTTTACAGTCAAAAATCTCCACAAAGAACCTGATTTCAAAAATTCTGTCCCTTTATTCCCACATGTCCTTGAAATATCCCAGGAATCCCCAAATGGCACTTCTCAACTTGCCTCTCACCCCCCAGAGTGATGCAAGCAGCCTTCAATGACCTCTGTGCTGCTTTGCATACTGTGTTACTCAGTTTCTGTTGCTTATAACAGAATATCCGAAACTGGGTAATTTATAAAGAAATAGAATTTCTTTCTTTCTTTTTTTTTTTTTTCCTTTTGTCTTTTTTCGTGTCCGGCAACGGATCGCAACCCACAGTGTTGTGCCCGTACCGGACCGGGACCGGCAACGGGATCGCAACCCTTGGCATTGCGCCCGCACCTCGCTCAGCCAGTGAGCGGGAACCGGTCTGTATGTGGGATCCGAACCCTCGGTGGGAGCGCCGCCACGCTCCCAAGCGGAGCACTGTAGCAGTGTGCCACCGGGCCGGCCCTGAATTTATTTCTTACAGTTTTGGAGGATTGGAAGTCCAAAGTCCAGGGAACACAGCCTTCTTGTTGGTGGGAACTCTACAGAGTCCCATGGTGACCGGGGTATCACATGGTGAGAATGGGCTGATCGAGAGAGAGCTGACCTGCCCACTCACTTTCCTTATAAAGCCGTCAGAACCACACCTATCACTCCATGCATGGATCAGTCCGTTCACCATGCCACAGCCCTCACAATCTAATCACCTCTCAAAGGCCCCACCTTTCAATGACCATAATAGGATTTCTCACCCTCTTAGCACTGTTACAACGGAGATCAAGTTTCCAATACATGAACTTTTGGGGACACATTTGACCCAGAGCAGTACCCTTACTCACGAGGGACAGTCAGCAGTGAGTCTGTCTGTGGCCTTGCTGGCCTCCCATGCTGAGGGACCATGCAGATGGTTGCAAATAGGCAAGAGGCACATCCTTGTATCCTGCAAAGACCCAGAGCAGGCCCTGCTCATTGTAGACATTCCTTATATCATACACATTTTCTTTCTTTCTTTCTTTCTTTTTTTTTTTTTTTTGCTTTAGATAAGTCATGAGTAAAGGGAAAAGCACTTTACTATGCATCAAGAGCTCAAGATTCTGGTTCCAATTTTTCCACTCCCACTGTCTAGGTCTTGCTTTCTTTATGTGGAACATGAGAGAGCTGGAGTAGATGACTTCTAAGTCCACTTCTAGCTTTTGACATTCTGCAGTTCCTGGTAATGTCCATGATTCTTGAATAGCTTTCAACATACATTTATTGTGGGCATGCAGAAAGCAATACAGGCAGGTGGTGTCCTCCACAAGCTTACAATCTGGATGTGTACACCACTAATGATTTGGGGCCAGACT
>NW_007736714.1:0-10803 GCF_000696425.1 Galeopterus variegatus
CGCGACTCTCACAGACAAGAGACGAAGAGCTGGGAGAGACCAGACTCTGATCAGAAACTCCTGTGCTCATTGTCAGTCATCAGAAGAATGGTTTTAGGGCCGGCCCGGTGGCGCACTGCTACAGTGCGCCGCATGGGAGCGCGGTGGCTCTCCTGCCGAGGGTTCGGATCCCACATACAGACCGGTTCCCGCTCACTGGCTGAGCGAGGTGTGGGCGTGACACTGAGGGTTGCAATCCGTTGCCGGTCACGAAAAAAGACAAAAAAGGAAAAAAAAAAAAGAAGAATGGTTTTAGTTGGAGAAGCCCTGGGGGAATCCTCCAATTCTTTGTTAATCTCATTTTGATCAGGGGATGCACTGCTCTATAAACCAGTCTCATTCTTACCAAGGAGCGCAATTAGTTAGGAAGAAAAGAAATGAACCCTTTGAAAGGAAGATCATGAGAAGGGACAATCCCTTCCTGAACGACTAACAGCCCATTAGAGAGCTAATAAAAGCTGGCGTGGTTTATGATCTCTGAGCTGGGATGAAGTATGGCGAGATGGGCACCTCTGTGTCATCCCGGTGTATAAGCCACTCGGTTTTCCCGCTCAAGCCTCTGAAGCCATTAACCAAACGTCCTCCAGCTCATCCCTCTTTCCGCCACATTTTGACCTCTGGGAAATTAGGTCTGTTAATACTTTAGGACATGTGTCAAAATGACAGTTCTGAATCGATTTAGATAATAAAGGATGCATATAATTTTAGCAGATTTTTTTCCATGCATGATGTGTTTATCCATAGTTATAAGTGAATGAACAGGAGGAGGAGGAGTGGTCATCCACACGAAAAGAAACAATCTCACCATAAACAATACGTATAGCAAGCCCCCGACTGCATGTCAAAGAGACTTACACAAACTTATCTCGTGTCTTTTAGGGGACGCCCATTCTGAGTGGAAATCATGCAAATGGAACAGGAACTTCAGCGAAAAAGCAATAAACAAATGCAAGAATATGCGGCCCCTTGTTCATATCAAATTCAAGTCAGAAGTGTCTTAAAGATCAGGACTATGACAACAGTCTGTCTGGGGTAGGACTAGGGGACGTTGGGGACATCATTTCAAATCTAGTCAGGATGAAGTCTTAAACTCTTTCTAATCAGTACAGATTTTTACCAAACTGCATAACCTAAAACAAGCTGTAATGTGAAGTGACTGCCTGTGAAGAGGTAGAGCTGCTTAGAAATAAGGAGGAGACTGGAATGTAGACAGGGTCAGAGCCCTGTGCTGTGCTGCCAGCAGAAGCCCTAGGCTTGCTCTGGGGGACGTGCCGACCTGTCCTGCAGACCCAGAGACTTCAGGCTCTGTCTTCTGGGGCAGACACACACCTCACGGGCTCCCCATCCCAGCGATCAGTCAGACAGCACACTACTGGACGGGAGGTGTGGGGGAGTGTCTCAGCTGGATTCTGGGGCAGTAGTTTATCTGGAAGGTGATCCTGAGAAGCAGAAGTTGGGGATAGAACATGTGAGATATGGAAGGAGTCAAAGCCAATATAGAGCACGTGATCGAGTTGGTGGCTGCTCTGGGCACTTGAGGATCAGTCCCACTGGAAAACCGCTGAGGACCCATGCAGAAAATTAACGCACCAAAAGACAGGAGGTTGAGCATTCCCCACCAGATCCCAACATCTGCTTCTGCAGGTGACTACTGAAAGCATTCGATCCCTTGTCATGACCCACTGCATGTCCTCAAGTAAATGAGCTGGTGCAGCTTCTAAGGTAGAGAAACAGGGATGCAGAAGGTGCTTGAGGCTGGGCCCTGCAGCATGCACAAGAGCTGTCCAGCACACTTGCCACCGAAATCATAGGCGGGTGGTGGGGCTGTGTTGTGGGGCACCGCCTGTGTCTGCTGCTCAATCTCCTGCAGATCTCAGATCTACTCATGTCCGTGTCGGATCCATTCTGGCACAGACTCATTTGTCCTGGAGCACTTACAAGATGCCCTAATGAATTCCCTGAATTCTAGAGGCACTCCGCCCTGTTGCGTTGTAGCAGCAACAGCAATAAGTAGCTCTTTGTGATAATCAGAATTGATTTCCCCCACCCCTATAGGAACTCTTATCCTATCCTGAAGAGACTGAATTGACCAGGTTGCAAACTTGCTTTGTCTTCCTTGGAAGCCACACTATGCCCAGGTTACAGCAATCTTCTACTGGGAACCAGAATTTTCAATCCACGGCAGCTTAGAGTTGCAGGATGATTGAGTCACTAGGAGTGATGGTGAAGGGCCCAATTCTACTTTCACCCCCTAGACCCTGGACCCCTGCAGTCCAGCTCTCAGAGACACAGTGCTCCATGTCAGCCAGTAGTTCAATGTGCACACTCAACCTGAAGGACAGCTGTCCAAGCTCATGCCTCTTAGGAACTTTCAGTAAGTCTTTCCAACGTTCTTTCTGCTTCCCAGTCATGAGATGTATAGGAGGACACACTGTATCCCATGGTCATGTGCCTGTTGTCATACTTCCTTTGCCATAAAATGAGTCCTTTGTTGCCAGACGATGGCACTCAGGGTGGTGTGCCTATAAATGCAGCACTCTGTAAGCACTCAGACAGGAATGTTTGCAGATATGCCACGGGTGTCGAATGCGAACCCAAATCTGGGATAGATGGCAGTTCCAGTAAGGACAAATCACTCCTCCTTCCAGGGCTGAATGTGTCCAGGGTAACTGACCTGCCATCAAATGGCTGGCAGCTCATCTATATTCAACACCGAGCTCCTAATATTCTCCTTCACACCTGCTTTCACTCAATCTTCCCCATCACAGTTAATGGCACCCTCATCCTTCTGGTTGTTCAGGCCCAAATCCCAGAATAATCCTCGACTCCTCTCTTTTTCTCACGTTCTACATCTGACCTGTTAACAGATCGTGCTGGTTCCTGTATACCCATAACACGGCCTCTCCCTCACCATGGCCAACACTCAAATTTACCCGTGTCAACTTTCACCTGCATTATTAGCATAGCCTCTTAATTGATTCTGTCCTTGGCCCCCTGGAGTCTATTCTCAACTGTCATCCAGAGTGATCCTGGTAAAACACAAATCATAGCATGTCAATCCTCAGTTCAAAGCCTTCCAATGGCTTCCTATCTCAGAGAAAGTCAAAGTCTTTCAAGGGTGTATATATCCCTATGTGATATGAGGCCTTGTGGCAGACAGATGCTGAGGTGGCCCACAATCCTCCCTCCTGGTGTGCCTGCCTCTATGTGATCCCCTCCCTTGAGTGTGGGTGGGATCTATGACTGGCTTCTAGCGAACAGAAAAGTGGTGAATGTCACTCCGATGATTATGTTACACTATGTAACATTTTCTCTTGCTATCAGAGTCTTGCTTTCTCCACTGGCCTCACAAAAGCAAGCTGCCATGTTGTGAATTGTCTATGGAGTGAGCAGGGAATTCTATGCAGCCTCTAAAAGTCAAATGTGGCCTCTGGCTGACATCCAGCAAAACAACCTTAAAGATCTCAGTTCTACAGATGCAAGGAAATGAATTCTGCCAACATGAGAGAGCTTGGAAGTGGGACATTCCCTAGTTGAGCTCCCAGATGAGACTGCAGCCCAACTTACACCTTGATTGCAGCCATGAGAGCCCTGAGCAGAGGCCCTGACCCAAACAAACTGAGATAATAAATGGATGTTGTTTCAAGCCTCACAGTTTGTGGTAACTTGCTTTTCAGCAATATAAAACTACAGCATCCTGGTACCTCTCTGACCACATCTCCTCCAACTCTTCCCTTCATCCACTCTGCTTGAGCCCCATAGGCCTCTTCTTTGCTGCGTCTCAAGTGAGCCACACATGCACCCATCACAAGGCCTTGGCATTACTGTGTTCCCCAGCTCCAGGTGTTCTTCTCCTAGATGCACACATGGTTCTCGCCCTCACTCACTTCTTGTTTTCACTCAGAAGTCATTTTCTCAGCAGGCCTTCCCTGGCCACTGTATCTAAAATATTACATCCTTCTTTCACTTTATAACTTCCTTCCCTGCTTTATTTTTTTCTCTTTAGCATTTATCATCTTTTAACTTACTATATATATTTTAATTATTTCTCTTGCTTATTGCCTTTTTTCTCTTGCTAGAATAATAGCTCCACCAGGACAGATTTTTTTTCCGTTTTGTTCACTGTAGTTGTCTTAGCCTGTTTTGTGCTGCTGTAAGAGAATACCACATACTGAGTAATTTATAATGAACAGAAATGTATTTCTCACAGTTCTGGAGGCTGGAAGTCCAATATCAAGGTGCCAGCATCTGGTGAGGTCCTTCTTGCTGCATCATCCCATGGTGAAGGCAAAAGGCAAGAGAGAATGAGAGGGAGAGCAAGAGATCAAACTGGAGCCTCAAGCCCTTTTATAATGGCCTTAATTCATTCATAAGGGCAGAGCCCTCATGACCCAAACACCTGCTATTAGGCCCCCCCTCCCAACACTGTTGCATTGGGGATTAAGTTTCCAACACATGCTTTTTGGGGACACATTCAAACCTTAGCAGCTGTATTTTGTCCACTTGAGCTGAGTCATTGTGGTAGTGTGATTCTTTTCTGCCACACTGATTGCTCTGCAGCAGGTACGGATTGAGAGAGTATTGGGGCTTAGCCAGGGTTGGAATATGAGAAGAGAGAGTGGCAGAAGGGTTCTGCATGTTTTCTGGGGGGAGCTTATGGTGCTAGATCATCAAGTAGAGGACAGGAGTGTGGGCATGAAGCAACTGGTGCATGAAAGAGAGGTATGGCCAGTGGATTGAAGATCTTATTAAATTCAGAGAACTCTTGGGGTTGACTTATTAGATGTGCTGGAGGATAGGAAGTGATGGTTGGAGAGGAGACATTTGTACTCATGATGTTGGAAATGTACTTGGTGATAACAAGATCTAGGGTATGGCTTTGTGAGTGGGTGGCTGAGGTGAGATGGAATAAGAAATTGGCTCTAAAGGATTAAGAAACTAAGGCCCAGGGTGTTGATGGACCATTATTAAATTCTGAAGTCTCCAAGAATCACAACAGTGTTGAAAGCAAAATGGCTCAAATGTTCAAGTCATCAAAGAATAAGGGCTTGTGAAAGAGAGATCAGGAATTGACAGCTCTCATCTAGGAAGGTTCTAAGAAGGAAAAACAACCTTCACCTGAACACTGCAGGAAGTAAGATCCTCAGGGGGCAATCCAGGTTTCCATTAGAGCAGGGATCAGAAAACTACCACCCCCACCCCAGGCCAAGTCCAGCCTGCCCCCAGATTTTGTAAATAAAGTTTTATTGGAACTCAGCCACATTCATTTGCTCACATACTTTCTATGGCTGCTTTTGAGAGAGAATGGCAAAGTAGTTGCAACAGAGACTATATGGCCCAGAAAGCCTAAACTGCATTCATGCACTGCATAACAACATTTAGGCCAACAATGGACCACATATGCAATGGTGGTCCCAAAAGATTATAAGAGAACTGAAAAATTCCTGTCACCTAGTGATGTCATAGCCATCATAACATTGTAGCACAATGCATTACTCACATGGCCTAACTTAAAGCCGCCACCTCTTAATACGATCGTATTGGCAACACCTGAATTTTGGGGGGAAACATTCAAGCCAAAGCAATGGGAGGTGAGAGGCTTGATGGCTGCTCCGAGGACACACCAGGCTGGGAGAGCTCCATGTGGGTGGAGGAGCCTGCAGCAACTGAAGACTCTGGGGAGGCTGATTTGCCCTCAGCTGAGGCACAGGAACACGCACCATGAACATCTTGAGCTGGTCTTGCTGGCATCTGGGCAGCTTCTCCTTGAGTGCAGGCCCTGCCTGATCCTAGTGGGTTCCTACACTGTAGAGGGAGGGAGGGAAGGAAAGAAGGAGCAACGGAGGGAAAAGCAGGCAGGCAAACAGGCAAGGAACGCAAATAAAAGTTAAAATGACAACTCTGTGCTCATATATATTAGTTCTAGAAATTCATATACCAGATAAAATATTAGCATGATTTTTATAGGAAGAAGCCTCTTTATGACCTTTGACAATCAGAGAATGAAATCTTATTATCAGTGCTAAGGCCCTCCCTGGTCCTAAAAATCTGTGGTTCGTTGATAGCAAGACACACGGGTGTGTCTTATTCTCTGTCAATTTATCGTTGCTCTGATCAACCTCCGAAAGTCCTAAACAGTGATTAGAGTGCTCCTTGAAAATGTACCCAGGCTGGCGTCAAAGCTCTCGCAGGGTAAATGAGTAACACACGGCCGCTGGCTAGCCCTGGCAGACAGTTCTCCCTGCCAGTGACAGCGCCTACCTCTCTCCGCCACAGGCAACCTTTCCCCACCTTCCGTCAGAACCCATCAGAGCCCTGCAGAGAAGGCTTTCCTCTCCCTGTCTCCACTCTGCTGAGAAGATCCATGTTCCACTGCTCCAACGCCTACTCTTTTCTTGCTTCCCATGAGGATGTACAATTTTGTTATAGCCCCAGAGAAACTTAACCTGAAGTCCCATTAGTTCACTGCCATTTCTAGACTACTCCTCAGTGAACGACAGCATTTTAATACATTTCCTTTTGTTAACAGCACAACAGCCTGTCTCCCTCCTCTTTCAGCATAGGAGCTGCCTGCTGGATTTGCATACTGTTAAATACTTCTCATCTTTGCTGCCTTAAGTAAAGGTTTTTCCTTTATAAATTTCCTTAGACCAAATGGCTACCCCTCATAGAGAAACAAACAAACAAACAAAAAAAAACATTCCGCGAAGATTTAACAGCAATTTTGAGCAAAGTTGATCTGGTTTCATCATAGAATCCCTGATATTCCACAGGGAAGAAACCTAATTTAAGGGTGAAGAGTAAAGCAACTCTGATAGCCCAAAGTTCTGAGAGCCAAAAATGACATCTAAAAATAATATTTGTAAATGTACCCAGAGGCTATGGCGTGATGGGTGCCCACGTGGGAGCAGGGCCGTAGGCATCTGCCTGTGCCTTAGGCTGCTTATGCCGATTGGCCAAAAATGGCAACAGCATTCTCTCACCTGAGGCTTCGACCATCACTCCTCCCAGCTACAAATGTAACTCCCAACCTAGGAGTCAGAGTGAAGCTCTTACAAAGGATGTCTTCGGTCTCCTTTGTGCACAAGCCTGCATCTCGCTGCAGAGCACAGTTCATTCTCTTTGGATCCAATGCATTTCTGCTATTCTTCTAGATGCTGTCCCTTGTGTTATTATATTTACTTTATTTCCTCACTTCTGTGTGCTTTCTCTGCCTTTCATGCCTCCATTTCTACCTATTCTCTGGGATTTGTAACCCCAGAGAAAGAGCGATGAATTCTAGTACAGGAGCTCTCGGGAAGACTCACATCTAGGGAAAGACAGCAGAGTAATCAAAGTCTCAGAGAGAACGTACTTGGCATGTCCTGAGACCTGTGCACAGTTCACTGTGGCTGAAGCAAAGGTCATATGGAGGCTTTGGTCAGACTGTGAACCTTCATCCTAGGGGCAGTGGTCAACCAGGACAGAGTCTGTACCAGTGACACTCAGTTCTATGCTGTGGAGTAGCTAATCTTCCTATTAGGTCTGTTATTGTTATCCAACGCTGCAAATTATACCAAGAATTAGGGACTTAAAATAATGCAAATTTACTATTTTACGGTTTCTATGGATAGGAATCCAGCATCTCTAAGCTGGATGTCCCTCCTTAAAGGCTGCAGTCAAGGTGGCAGCCAGAATGGTGGTTCTCTCAAGGCTTGGCCAGGGGAGGAGGCTCTTCACCGCAACTCCAGCAGTTGTTTGCAGGATTCGGTGCTTCCGGGATTGGACTGAATGCCTCGGTTGCTGCCTTTGTCAGGAGCCTTTCTAGGTTTCTTGATGCTTCCCCACGGACTTCTCCGCAGAGCAGCTGACAATATTCCCTATCGTGAACTGTCTGCTCTTAGACAAGATGATGGAGTGGCCTTGCTTTGAGTCGTGTTCCCGCAGTCTCAGGGTAGTCTTGTCCGAGGTTGGTGTTCCATGAGGTTGTTTATGTCTCATAGGGAAATAGCCAATCCTCGCCGTGGGTGCAGGCCAGCTGCTGAGTGTGAGCAGGAGTGAGCGAGTGAGAGACAGCAAGAGAGGGCAGGCCAGGCTCTCTCTGTGCCTTGCTCTCAGAAGGGACATCGTGTTGTCTTTGTAGAAGGGATCACACAAGGACATGAATACCAGGAGGCGGAAATCACTGGAGTTGTCAGAGAACAGGAGGGAATGGTGTCTAGAAGTGAGGGGAATAGAGACTTTCAAGGAGCGGGAAGTTAAACGTGGCCTAGAGCAGTCACTGTGCCCAGCCGGAGCCCACCAGGGACGCTCTCGTAGTTGGACAAGGTGGGCTTGTTCCTTGTCGCAGGGAGGGGGGTGTGCACACGGGGATCCCAGGTGTCTCAGTTGGATGATATGAAAACCTATTAGAGGGTCTGGGCTTTGGGTGGGTGGTTCAGGGGAGGTCTAAGGAAGCAGGGGCCCGCCCTGCGCTGTGTGCTGTCAGAGCGGGGCAGTTCCACGATTGGGCTTCTCAGTAAGTCTTATGCGTAGGGAGGAGAACGGGAAAGAATGAAGCTGTAATTGCTAAGGAAGTGGCAGACACGCCTCTGCTGGGAGAAGGGGTGTTTGGTATGGGGGGGCGCATGATCTTGTTTTCATCTGTCATTAGACAAGATGATGGAGTGGCCTTGCTTGGGCGCATGTTGCCACCGTCTCAGGGTAGCTTTGTCCAAGTCAGTGTTCTGTGAGGTTGCTCATGTCGAACAGGAAAAGAATACATCCTAGCTGGGGGTGACAGGCCAGCTGCTGGGTGCCTGTGACTGCTCTCTATTCCATTCTCAGTGATCAAGTCCAAAAAGGCCACTGACACTGCAGTTGACAAGTAGCAGTTGAGACAGACTCTGGAGCCAGAGTGGAGATGGCACTAGGCTGTCTCTCGCCGGCCTGTTAGGAGGAGTCGTGAGTTAGTGTACGTGGCAAAGCTGGCACGTAAGTGCTGTATAAATGCTGGTAACCGTTACCATCTACGATCTTTAAGGAGCAGTTGCCTTAGAGCAGTAGAAGCAGAAGCCAAAAGCCAGACAGCACCAGCCAAAGGTAGAAAGCACTTGATGAAGGGAGGTCAGCATGTACCAAATGTCCCCTCCAGAGGAATCTTGACAGGAAAATCTGGAAACCATGCAGAAAGGGAAGGCAACTAGTTTGTCCAAGGTGCGCATGGAACAATCCTTCTCAAAGTGGGTTAGAAATGCAAAATCTCAAGCCCCTCCCCAAGTCTATGGAATCCGAAACGCTGTGTTATACAAGCGCTCTAGGTGATTTTTTTTTTTAAAACAGCTTTGTTGATGTATAATTGATATTCAGTAAATTGCACCTATTCAAAGTTTCCAATTTGGTAAGTTTTGACATAGGCACACACCATCAAACCATCACCACGGGCAAGATAACAAGCCTGTCCATCACCTGAAGTGCCTCCCTCACCCCCGGCCCCAGCATCCCCGGGTGGTTCTGATACTAACAAGTGAGAACCAAAAGTAATTGTCATTAAAAGGACCTAGCGACATAGCTTAAAAAATAGTAATAAAGATGGAAAGGAAGGAAATGGAGGAGAAGCAGCAAGATCAAGGTCTGGGAAAGGCAGCCTTGGCTTACAGAGCCGGTTAAGTAGACACGTGAGGTCCCAGGCTGTGGGCAGAGCGTGTGCTCGCCCCTATTGCCAGGTGGCCGGTGCAGGGAGCAGAGGGGCCACCACTGACAGTCCGGCCAGGAAAATATGTCAACTTCATGTCTCTGATTGTAGCATTTCCCACCTTGACAGCCTTTACTGGATTCCCTTTTCTCTAACACGCAGTGAAAACGAGTAGACAAGCAACGTTTTCTCAGCCTGCCTCTCTTAGACACCGTACAAGCCGGCCCCATGTGCCCCTCCAGTGACATTTTTCACTCCCTTCTCTCCAGTTGGCTCCGATCCTGCCCAGGGGCTGCCTCCCGTTCTGCATAAATCGCTCCTCCCTTCCCTCCTTCCTGGCTGTGCTCTGCTGCCCCCTTCTCGGCGCGTCTAACACCGGTCCATTTGCACACTGCTGTCTCTCGAAACGCTCTTGGATCGTGCATTGGGGAATAAGCTCACTTTGCTCAGAATGTTTTTGTCACATATGATGTCGTTCTTATTGAAAGTGGCAAATTCCTAAAGGCCAGGATTGTGTGTATCTGATCTTTGCATCCTAGTGCCCAGCACGCTGCCGTGGACACAGGAGGGACTCACTATATGTTGGCTGATGAGTGAGTGGGTGAATAAAAGAATTTGACTGGAACTATTTGTCTTTGATGCATATGACTGTCAACCTTAGCACTTTTGACATTTTAGGCTGGATAATTCATTCTNTTTGATGCATATGACTGTCAACCTTAGCACTTTTGACATTTTAGGCTGGATAATTCATTCTTGCATATATTGGGTGGGGGTCCTGTGCATGGTTGAATGTTTACGACATCCCCATCCTCTACGCACTAAATGCCAGTAGCGCTCCTTCCCAGTGTGACAGCCAAAAATGTTTTCCAGGCATTGCCAAATGTCCCCTGTGTATGTCTGTGTGCTTGGGGGAGGGGAGGCGGTGGCCCTGGTTGAGAAACTTAAACATGAACTTCCTAGATTTTCCTATAAAAATACTCATTGGGAGAAAGGTAGTGACAATGATTTATTCAGGTCAAGGAAAGAATGAGAATGTTTGACATTGGAGAGTAAAGCTTTAAGATGGAGTGACTTCAGGTAAGTTGGTGTTTTGAAACAGTGTCCCTCAG
>NW_007736714.1:11976-17033 GCF_000696425.1 Galeopterus variegatus
TTTGATGCATATGACTGTCAACCTTAGCACTTTTGACATTTTAGGCTGGATAATTCATTCTGGCATATATGGGTGGGGGTCCTGTGCATGGTTGAATGTTTACGACATCCCCGGCCTCTGTGCACTAAATGCCAGTAGCGCTCCTTCCCAGTGTGACGGCCAAAAATGTTTTCCAGGCATTGCCAAATGTCCCCTGTGTATGTCTGTGTGCTTGGGGGAGGGGAGGCGGTGGCCCTGGTTGAGAAACTTAAACATGAACTTCCTAGATTTTCCTATAAAAATACTCATTGAGAGAAGGGTAGTGACAATGATTTATTCAGGTCAAGGAAAGAATGAGAATGTTTGACATTGGAGAGTAAAGCTTTAAGATGGAGTGACTTCAGGTAAGTTGGTGTTTTGAAACAGTGTCCCTCAGGTTCCTCGAACTGAGCTATGCAGGAGCCTGTTATTTTTGACTCCTTGTCATGACTGCTGTGTACAATATATGACCGTTCGTTCTCAGGAACAGAGGATGGCAAGTCACTTCCCCACATTTGTTATGAGATAAAACGTTTACGATCCTGACTTCATGTGGACAAGTTCTGAGGGTGACAAAGCCAGGGAACACGGCTTCATCAGATTGTTATGAGATAAAACGTTTACGATCCTGACTTCATGTGGACAAGTTCTGAGGGTGACAAAGTCAGGGAACACGGCTTCATGCTCCATCTCTCTGAGCTAACTAGATCTTTACAATCTTCAGTATCTCCTCCTTCATCTTGTTTATCCAGTCTTGGTTTGAATATGTTCATTTTTTTCCTTACTACGGTATGATGTATGGTGTTCATTTTGCAAGTCTAACTCAATGACTATTTGCTCAATGGGCTGTTAAGATAAAAATAACAGCCCGTTACCCTAAGCCTCCGTTAGCTTGCTCTGTGTCCTCAGCACACCTCCTCTTGGCTCCTGTAGGCGGCTTGCTCCTCTCTCCCTTCCAGCCCCTCACCCTGCACACTGCTGCCCTTTCTTCTTTATTCTCGATCTATTTCCCACTGACGTTCTCCTTTGATGCTTTTATGCCTTATAGACCCTTCGTCTCAGTTGTCCCCTCAGCTTCTGTCTGTGTCATGTGCTTCAGTTTCAAACCGCTGGGAACATAAGCTGTAGATCACTGTTTCCCTCCTTAAGTCACAAAGCAGAGAGAAAAAAAAAAAAAAGGAAATCATCTTTCGGCCTGAGTGAAACCTTATTCACGCAGTTAGTCAGTGGGTCTGCTGCTTAATCCAGCTGGAGTGAAGCCTGGACAGGCTCATCTTAATGAGAAAACTTCTGATGCAAATCAAAAGCATATGCTTGGGAGAAACAGCCTAGAAAAATATGGTAAAATGCCCATCAGTAGGAAAATCAAACTTAACAATGGTATTCTTCCTGTTTGATATGATAACAATACTTAGCCTCTCACAAAAATCATAGTCTGTCCTTGATACAATGACTTTGGGTTTATGTATTAATTTTGAGTGTATCTGAAACAAATCAGAAATATCTTGAATTTTGGTCCTTAACAAGCGGTGCAAGATTCAGCTAGCTGCCGTGAGAGCAGCGAGCTTTTCAGCAAGCCTGCCTCCAGAACGTCCCCATGGTGAAGGGCTCCAGCGTCCCGTGCGATGCTTGTGTCTAGATCCATCTGTTTCTTTCTCCCATTTCTATGAGCAGTGTCTATCACTGTATATGGCAAAAACTATACAACAGGCAGAAATGGACACGTAACTAGAAATGTGAATTTGAAAGTCCCTATAGCAGTGTTCTCGTGGGTGGGCACTTGCAGAGTCCTTGTTGACTGTGTGTGCCAATGGAAACACAAAGTCAGTGATTTGAGCCTCTAACAGAAAGGAGTTTATTGGGTTGTGCAAGCCGGGAGTGGGGTGGTCTCACGACTCAAACCAAGCTCCCTGAGGAATCAGGGGGTACAGCTGTTAAGGGTCTAGCTATAGTAACTCATGCATACTTAACATGGGCTGGGTTATTTCTATGCATGTTTGAGTGGGGATGAGCACCCACACACATTGCGGCATCATGTATGTTACATGTGTACCATGTTCCCTTGGGGACAGAGATTTAAGGATCAAAAGAATGGGGGTTGGTCTTATGTCGTCGAAAGGCGAGGTCACGAGCTGAACTGGGGCTAGTGTGCAAACTCCCCAATCTGGCCAAAAGTGGTTTGGAGTTTACGGTTGTTCAGGGGAGGTTGTTATCACAAAGTCCCTTCCTTGCCCAATCAGCATTGTTGAGGAAGGGAGGAAAGAAGAAAAACTAAGAATCACGAGGAGTGGGGGAACTCTCAATTACAGTTTAACAAGCATTGCAAGCCAGTTTGGGGAATAGTGACCTGCTATTCATCCCTAGAAAAGCATGAAGCTCTCTCCCAGTGGTCCTCTGTCCTTTGAACTCTTTCACCGACCTGTCACCTTCCCTGATTTCATATGCAGCCTACAGAATCTAGAAGGAAAGGCATTTCCAGGTTCTTACTCCTGACTACCAGAAAAGTCTTTTCAAAACAAAACAAAACAAAAAAACCCACCACTTATTTATCTCTTTTAACCCCAGGGAAGCCGAGAGCTTGACAGATGAGCAAGTTTAGAAAGGCAAATGTGCTTTGCCTAAGACTGAAATGTGACGGCAACTTTTGCAAACATGGAATGAATTGCAGACTAGAGCTGATCAGAGAACTGGAAGTAAGATAGGGAGACTTTATTAATTTTTCCTAAGTGGATCTTCACCACATGGCCTCAGTATTTCACTTGATATGAATTCCCTACATAACAAATATACACAAATTCACATTGAAGTCCAAAATTTATTTTTCAAAGCCAAATAAGAATATTGAATATCCATAACTCTGCTATGTTTCAGTAAAAATAAGTATTTTTCCTCATCCTTTTATTAATCAGGACATTTAAAAACTAGACTGATTTTTTTTAATTTTTATACTTTCATAATATAATATAGAAAGAAGTGTGATCTGTAGAGGACACCTCGTCTTTATTATGACATTGACATTTCTCTTCATGAAGAGAAGCGAGATAATGCCAACACTATTTTGGCCTTTCTCCCTTATGAACTCAATGACTTCATAAAGATAAATGTCATAAACAGAGATAAGCAGCAGTGTGGGGTATATCACACGGGATTTCATTTTGAACTGGCAGGAGGTGTTGCTTCGCAATATTTTTTAAATTATTACAAAATTTTGGAGGTTTTTTTGTTTTTAATTTTAGCTTCACAGCTGGTGTAGTATATTGCTTCCTCTGTTCTCTTAGGACTTTTCTTCCTCTCTCCTTTTTCATTCTCTGAATCACATTTGTTTTGTGGGAGTGTATGTCTTGAGGTGTGCAGAAATCTTCTATTTTCTGTGTTTTTCCACATTTCCAGTTGTAATGAATTCTTCAATTGTAACTCTTTGGAAAACAAAATGCACCAGACCGTAATCTCAGGTGTCTTCATGGCAAACTGTCACGTCTGCAAGTAGCAAAGTTAATACTCACAGCAGCCCAGGTTGGCCTCTTGCTGACTTCTAATTGCTAGGTAGGGACCCAGAGAAGCCCTCAGCACATGATGCCATTGAGGTAACTCTACATGTGCTGTCCTGGTGTCCAGACTCGTGGTTGATCGCACAACGAGAGGTCTCTGTGGTCGCCCAGAGAGCAGACATGAGGACTAGCGTGTGACCAGGACTTAAAACCACTAACCCACAGGGCAGGACAACTGTATCAGCAGCTTGAATACACCAAAGTATAACTTTGAGATGTTGCTGTAATGTCAACTGAACCCTGTGTGTGGGGAAAAGTTGGGCTAACTGTACTGTTGTAAAAGAATCTGACAGCTGCGGAGCAGGCAAAAGGCGCTTGTGGAGAGTCACTATAGTCCACAAAGATTCTTGAGAATTTTCCATTATGAATAAATAACAATCCAACATTGCTCTTGAGAGGACCTAGGAGCTACGTTGAGCCATTATTTATTTAGAAATATCCTAAGGAACTGGGTAAAATACAAAGACCTAGAGGATGTGAGGGCTTTGGATCATGGGAAAGCAGTGGTATTAAATTATACTTCCTCATCGTTGGGTATAGTGTTCTGTGATTCTGCCTGCTCTACAGAAAGAAGCTGATCCCCAAGTGCATCAAAAGAAAATAGAATGTGATCAAAGAAGTCTTTCTAGGGCAGTGAATGATTATGAAACACTAAAATAAAAATTGTTGGCTAGAAGAGACTTTAGAGATCCTTCCAGCCTTTTGTAAGGAAAGAGAGGTACACAGAAGGTTAACCAATATTTATTAAATACTTACCACTAAAAGACAACCATTTAAAGACCCTGGAAATAATCCTAAGAACAAAAAGCAAATAAAGAAATATCTTTTCAAGGTAAATCTACAAAACTGTGGCCAAAAGGATGAAAGTCTCTCCCTCCAGCTCCCAGAAGGAAGGCTTTCTTCCCTGGAGGAGAAGGACCTGTGTTCTCATCCTGCCCCTCATCGAGGGTTGCTGAGGCTAGGTCCTGGACAAGTGCAGCCAAGAGGTGCAGGTGCCTTCCTTCCACCCAGCCCTGGCTCACGGGACTGAGACTCTACCCCAGGTACAGAGCGCTGAGAAAACTGGGGTCCTAATAACCCTTGCCCCACCTCAGGAGGCAGTGGTTTCATTCTAGGAGAGAGAAACTGAGAGAATCTCAGACCGTTCTTCCCCTTTTCTCCCCCAACCCCAGTCTACCAAGCACTGAGCTCCTAGATCAGGGATGTCAGCAGTTGCTATTAGTCCCATTCCCAGATCCAGAGCCCTGGGATAAAGATTTTGCCTGGGAGAAGAAGCGTGCTATAAAATAGATAGCTCTTAATCTCTTCCCAAAGAGACTGACTTCATTTGCAGCAGAGCACGGAGAAGGTTAAGCCTAAGCGTGCTTTCAAGAATAGTAGAGATTGTGGTGAGACAATGGAGAGGAGATTCAGGATAAGCCTAAGCGTGCTTTCAAGAATAGTAGAGATTGTGGTGAGACAATGGAGAGGAGATTCAGGATAAGCCTAAGC
>NW_007736714.1:17831-19450 GCF_000696425.1 Galeopterus variegatus
CAGACATAAGTCCAACAATATCAATAATAACATTAAATTTGAAGAAATTAAGCAATCCAATCAAAAGGAAGAGATTGTCAGAATCAAAATTATACTACACTGTCTACAGAAGACAAACTTTAGACTCATAGGGACAAAGAGATTAAAGAGAAAGGATGGAGAAAGATACATGCAAATAGTAATCACAAGAAAGCTGGAGTGACTGTACTGGTATCAGTCAAAATAGAATTTCAAACAAAAAAACTTGCTAGAGATAAGCATGGACATTTTATTATGATATATATATTTTATTATGATATATATATGTATCTGTGTATATATATATATATATATATATATATGTATGTATATGTATTATATCAGTCTGGAAGATATAACAATTACGTACATATATGCACCTAAAACCAAGACACATGAAGTAAAAACTGACATCAGTGAAGGGAGAAATAGAACTCAACAATAATAGCTGGAGACTTTACTATCCCACTTTCAATAATGGATAGAACAAGCAAGCAGAATATCAAGGAAATGGAAGACTTGAATAGCACTATAAACCAACTAGACCCAACAGACATCTATAGAATACTCCACCCAATAACAACAAAATATACATTCTTCTCAAGTGTGCATGGGACAGTCCCCAGGATAAACTATATGCTAGGCCATAAAACAAAGCTCAATAAATTTAAAAGAATATAAATAATACAAAGTATGTTCTCCAACTACAATGAAATGAAATTAGAAATTAATAGCAGGAAGAAATTTGGGAAATTACTTTATGATACTTTCTATTTCTATGAAGTCAATAGTAATGTCCTCTCTTTCATTTTTTTTTTTGAATTTTTATTTTGTCAATATACAATGTAGTTGACTATTATGTCCCATCACCGAAACCTCCCTCCCTCCTCTCTCTCCCCCCTCCCACCCAAGTGTGTCCCCTCCATTTGCTTGTTGTAAGAACTTCAAAAAACAAAATTGTGGTTGTTATATCTTCCTCTCCCCACCCCCCAGTTTTTTGGTTTTTTTGTTTGTTTGTTTGTTTGTTTGTTTTTGTGTATGTGTGTGTGTGTGTGTGTGTGTGTGTGTATGTGTGTGAATTGATTCATTCAGCTTTAGCTCCCTCCAATAAGTGAGAACATGTGGTATTTCTTTTTCTCTGCCTGACTCGTNTAAGCGTGCTTTCAAGAATAGTAGAGATTGTGGTGAGACAATGGAGAGGAGATTCAGGATACGAGCTAAATTATTTTGCCCCAGGGCGTTTTGAAAACAATAGTCATAAGCCAGCAGTTGCTAGAATTTAATAGCCAGGTATGGTTAAGGAAAGAGAGAAAGAGTCTTACCAAAACCACCGTCATCCCCAGGATCATTCCATAAGTTAATATGTATATGATAAACCCTAGTGCAACCACTATAAGAAGCTCAAAACATACAGCAGCAAAATCATTAAAGAAATTGAAGTGCTATACTAGAAAATATTTATTTATCATAAAAGGAAGCAGTAAAGAAACAATAGAGAAGCAAAACAGACATGAGTCATAGAAAACAAACATAAAAATGGCAGACATAAGTCCAACAATATCAATAATAACATTAAATTTGAAGAAATTAAGCAATCCAAT
>NW_007736714.1:23532-24974 GCF_000696425.1 Galeopterus variegatus
CCAAAGAGCCCATCTTCAAGTACAGAGGTTCTCTCTTCAACTTCCGTTATCCTGCTGGTTCCTCTCTTTCATTTTTGATAAAATTTTAAATTTCTACATATTTGTGATTTCACATTAAACAACACATTCCTAAATAACTAATGGGTCAAGAAGAAATCACAAGAGAAATCAGAAAACACATTGAGATGTATGAAAATGAAGACATGTTATAGCAGAACTTTTGGGCTAAAGGTAAAGCAGAGCTTAGAGGGACATTTATAGTTGTAAATGCCTATATTAAGAAAGAAGAAGGATTTCAAATCAATAACCTAACCTTCCACCTTATGACACTGGAAGAAGAAGAGCAAAAAAGTCAAAGGCAAGCAGAAAGAAATAATAAAGATTAGGTCATAAGTTAATGATAGAGAATAGAAAAATAGAGAAAGTCAATTAAACCAAAAGCTGGTTCTTTGAAAATATCAGCAAAATTAACAAACCTTTAGGTAGATTAACCAAGAAAAAAAAAAGAGTGAATACTCAAATTATTAGAACCATAAATAAAAGAGAGGACATTACTACTGTCTTTACAGAAATACAAAGGATGATAAAACAATACTATGAAAAATTGTACATCAAAAAATTTGATCAACTAGGTGAAATGGACAAATTCCTAGGAAGACACAAACTGACTCAAGAAGAAATAGAAATGCTGAATAAGCCCATAACAAGTGAAGGGATTGATTTAGTAATCAAAAAATACCTACAAAGAAAGGCCCAGGTCCAGGTAGCCTTACTGCTGAATTCTACCAAACACTTAAAGAAGAATTGATACCAATTCTTCACAAACTCTCCCAAAAAATAGAAGAGGAGGGAAAACTTCCCAACTCATTTTATAAGGTAAATAGTACCCTAATACCAAAACCAGATAAAGACATCACAAGAAAACTACAGATCAATGTCTCATAAATATGTATACAAACATCCTCAACAAAACACAACCTGATAGAGTTTGGTGTATGTTGTCCCCCCAAAGCTCATGTTGAAATCTGATCCCCAGTGTGGCAGTGTTGGGAGCTATTTGTGTCATGGGGGGCAGATCCCTCATGAATAGATTAAAGCTCTCCCTGTGGGGATGGGAGTTAGTGAGTGAGCTCTCACTGCATTAGGAAACTGAATACAGGGACATATAAAAAGAATTATACACCATGACCAAGTGGAATTTAGCCAAAGGATGTGAGGTTGATCAACATGATACATCATATCAACATAATAAAAAACAAAAATCGCATGATCATTTCAATAGATGTAGAAAAAGCATTTGACAAAATCTAACACCTATTCATGATGAAAACACTCAATAAAATAGGAAGAAGGGAATTTTGTCTCACCAAGATAAACATCATATATGAAAAACCCACAGCTCAGATCATACTAAATGTTGAAAGACTGGATGCTTCTGCTCC
>NW_007736714.1:26030-27880 GCF_000696425.1 Galeopterus variegatus
GTAGAAATTGATCAGCTGATTCTAAATTTATATGAAATTGCAAGGGATCCAGAATACAAAAACAATCATGAAAAAGAAGAACAAAGGAGGAAGACTCACTTTCTGATTTCAAAACTTACTACAAAGCAGCGTTAATGAAGCCAGTGTAATATTGGCACAGGGATAGACATATAAATTAATGGAATAGAGATGAGAGTCTAGAAATAAACCCATACATCTATTATTAAGCAATTTCTAACAAGGGTGCAAAGACCATCCAATGGGGGAAAAATAGTCTTTTCAATAAATGGTGCTGGAAAAAACTGGATATCCACAGGGAAAAGAATGTAGTTGGACCCTTACAATACACCATATACACAAATTAACTCACAATGGATTAAAGACCTAACTGTAAGAGCTAAAAGTATAAAACTCTTAGAAGAAAACATAGGTACAAATCTTTATGACCTTGGATTTGGCAAAGGATTCTTAGATATGACACCAAAAGCATGATCAACAAAGAAAAATAAACCAGTTGAGCTTCATTAAAATTCTAAAAGTTGTGCTTCATAGGACATTATCAAGAAATGAAAAGACAACCAAAGAATGGAAGAAAATACTTGCAAAGCATATATCTAATAAGGGACTTGTGTCCAGAATACAAAAAGAACTCTTACAATTCAATAATAAAAAGACAACCCAATTTTAAAATGGGCAAAAGATCTGAAAAGATATTTCTTCAAGAAAGAATAGCCAATAAGCACATGGAAATACATCCAACATCATTAATCATCAGGGAAAGGCAAATCGATAGTACCACTTCACAACCAATGTGATGGCTGGAAATAAAAATTCGGATAACAGGTAGTGACAAAGATTGGAGAAAGTGGAATCCCTGGGCATTGCTGGTGAGAATGTAAAATGATTCAGCCAGTTTGGAAAACAGTCGGGTAGTTCTTATTGTTAAACGTAGACTTACCACATGACCTAGCAATTTCACTCAGTGTATACTCAAGAAAANAAAATGAAAAATACGTCTAAAACTTTTACATGAATGTTTATAACCATATTACTCATTATAGACAAAACATGGAAACAACCCAAATGTCCATCAACATTTGAATGGATGCATGAAGAATGGATAAACAAAATGTGGGATATCCATACAATGGGATATTATTCAGCCAAAAAAAGGGTTAAAGTACTGATACATTCTATAACATGGACGAATCTTCATAACATTTTGCCAAGTGAAAGAACATTCAGACACAAAAGACCACATATTATATAATCCCATTCATTTGAAATATCCAGAACATGGAAACTTATAGAGATAGAAAGTAGATCAGGAGTTGCTTAGGACTGGGGGTTGAGGGGGGGGGAGTAGAGGAGGGAGAGCTAGAGCACAGGTTTTCTTTTTGAGCTGATGAAAATGTTCCAAAATTGACCATGTTGATGGTTGCGCATATTTGTGAACATACTAAAAACTACTGAATTGTACGGTTTAAATGAATGAATTGTATAATATGTGAATGATATCCCAATAAAGCCATTAAGCAAACAAACAAAACCTACCATGAGCTTAACACAGCCCTAAGCATATTACATAACAATATCTCGTTTCTACATTTCCCTTTTGCAGATAAGGAAACCAAGGCTTAAAATATTTAAGTAGCTATTCCAGGGTCACATTCTGAGTAAGTGGCAGAGCTTGCACTAGAATAGGAAAACTAACTCCCAATTCAGTGTCAATTCAGTATTTACTGGATTCTATTAGGTGCCGAGCTAATTGCCTTGGCATACATTATACCATTTAATTCTTGAATTCTTGTGATATATTACTTTTCCCCCTTTAGAAATAAGGAAATTGA
>NW_007736714.1:29142-30804 GCF_000696425.1 Galeopterus variegatus
CCACACACATTCACCAGGTCAGCTCTCTCCCAGCTTTCTAGAATTTTCTTAAGAAGGACTCTTAAGAAAGGGCAATAAATGGGCCCATGGCTGGGAGAATAAGAAAGGTGACAGGAAGTAGGACACTGTTTTTCATTTAGGAGGAGGGCCCTCCAGAGGGGCCTTCCTTTCAAATACCATACTGGGGAGTAAGTTTTAGCTTGAGCTTTGGAGGGAACAAACACTCAACCCACATCAGAAATGCAATGCAGTCTTCTGAGAAGAGTGCAGCCAAACCCGGGAGAGCTAAGAAATACCAGTCAAAGTACCCGCTGGGAGATTTAGGGTCATCTGGCATTTTCCCAGGAAAGCCAGTCCTCCAACTGCTGGCCTGTCAGATTTCCAACTTTAAACTATCCCTGAATTCCAACTTAGGCAAGTATAAAAAATCTTTAGGACTCCGAAGGTGTTCAGAAGAAAGTTTGCAGCCTGTTAAAAGTTAACCAAAACCTGAATACCTGGGTTATCTGCTCTTCCCAGCGTGATGGACACAGAAGCAGAGCTTTTTCTCAAACAAGGAGGTGATGCTTCCTGTGGTGACAATGCCCTGTCGCCAGTTCTCTGCCTCACGGAGCCCACACTAAGGGCCCTTTACTAGCATATCTTTTGTTGGCTTCAGCTTCAGCCAAAATTGTTAACAACTTTGAAAGAAAAGAAATGTTAGGAAGCATCTCAGTGTCCAATCCTCCAAGACAAGACAGGGAGCGTTCCTGCCGGGAAAGGGATGCCTGAAGGAGAAGCTGCTTGGCTCTTCCCCTCTCTTGCTCCCAGCTCCGTCGCAGGTTTCTGCAAATGTCTTAACATAGCTTATCTAGACAGCGCTGACACAGGCCAGTGATTCACTTTGGGTTGACAAAGTGATCTCTTGAGGATAATAATCTCTTTAGTCGGTAATTGCAGAATTGTTACTCACTGTTTGGGTAATACAAAGAAATCAACTTAGAAACAAACATTTATATGCCAGGTGTCAGTAATAAATTTCTACAACGGCCACTTTCTGTTATTTATAATCTTAGATGAACAAACAGGACTTGATGATACAGTGACAGAACTTCCAGCTAGTTGCCATTGTCCTCCCAACTTGTCATAGCCTTGGCTTCCCTATTTTGGGGTAGGACAGAGAAGAGTGTGAGAGGGAGATTAAATCTCTAGTCTTTCTTCGCACACTCTCTGACATTCCTGGCACGTACATCCCCACGGAGGGATTTCCACCAGAGAAGGAAAGCTCCCGGCCGCTCCCACCTCCACCCGGCTCCCTCCTTCCCACGGGAAGAGTTGTCACAGCTTCCTGGAGAGTTTGAGAGACCAGGCCCTTCGGCATCTCCGCGGGGTCTGCCTGCCTGGAGGGCAGTCTAACTCCACCCGGGCTTCCTCGGCTTCTGCAGGAGAGGGGTAGACGTGGGAGGAAGCTGTGGATGGTGAGTAGTCGAGTGAGTTTACGTCTGGAAAGTAATTTAGAGTTAAGAAGCTTATTGTGGCCACACATCTAAGCTTCATCCTTCAGTCCACCATTTATTTGTGATAATGTTCATTTTTTAAAACCTCCTTCTGTCACAGTTAAGTTCGTAGAGATAGAAAGTAGAATGATGGCTGTCCAGGGTTGGAGAGAAGGAGGAAAAGGAA
>NW_007736714.1:31469-32208 GCF_000696425.1 Galeopterus variegatus
TTCGTAGAGATAGAAAGTAGAATGATGGCTGTCCAGGGTTGGAGAGAAGGAGGAAAAGGAAGTTACTGTTTAACAGGCAGAGAGTTTCAGATTGGCAATATAAAGAGTTCTGGAGATGGCTGGTGGTGATGGTGGCACAACAAAATAAATGGACTTAATACCACTGAACTGTGCATAAAAGTGGTTAAGATGGTCAATTTTATGTTATGTGTATTTTACCATAATGAAAAAATACAGGGAAAAATGCTTCTCTGTCTAATACCTATACCTATATTCACAGGCTTCTGTTTGATCACATGTGTCGCTATTAGTTTCAATGACTTAAAAGAGCCAAGTGCTGGGACTATTATAAAGGAAACTTCATCCCATGGTTTCATGAAGGACTTCCCCTCAGATGACAGTCCTAGCCTCTCACTCACTCCTTCCCTGGGGAGGAAAAGTGTCTTGCCTTGCTAGGTGGGCCTGCACCTGCTCTCTCAGCACCAGCCTGCCACTAGGAAGCCACATGGAGGAAGCCTTTCCACCTCTACAGAAGACCCCTGGGCTTGTCCAGATTGTCCTTGAAGGGGACGGGTGAGTTTAACTCTGGAGTGAAGTATTAGGAAGCCAATTTGATTGTACATTAAGCTGTATTCTTCAGTATAGGTTTTATTCATTCATCCATGCACCAAATATTTATTCAGTACCTATTATGTTCCAGGCACTGTTCTAAGCACTTGGGACAGAGTAATAACGCTAT
>NW_007736714.1:32247-34739 GCF_000696425.1 Galeopterus variegatus
TCAGATTCTCAATATATCCCATATTGCAGTCAGCACTACCCCATCACCTTCCTTTCTAAATTCTGGTAAATGCTAGAAATATGGAAATTTAAAAAGGAAAGCTAAGAATAACAACAACAAAAAAGCATAACCTAAAATTAGGACAGTCAGATATTGCCATGCTTAGAGGTTATAGCTAACAGAAATCAACACGAAGCGGGTGAGATTAGCCATCTGCAGAAATCATCCCAGGAAACAAGCCACCCAAGAGATGATTCACAGACATATTGCTAGCAATTGGAGGGTGCTTTCTAAGTCTCACCAAGGGGTCGAGTATGCTCTCCTAAAAGGGAAGTCATCGATTTTAAATGGAACTAGTGAAAGATTAGCAGTAATTTAAGAAATTGCAAACTGTCGTAAGGAAATGACAGAGATTTTGGTTGACAGATAAAGAGTATAGAAAATAAGCAGTATATTAGAATTTGTCAGTATGTCCTCACACTCTCTAGGGAAGGAAATGCTCTGCTTCCAAAGAATTCTTATTAGATATCTTAGAAATATTCTTAGGACCAAGAAGGGCAATTCGTTTTATCTGGTAGTTGGATAATCCCTGATTACAGCCAAATCTATCTGTTCTTATTCTATAGTCCTGATCTGACCGCTGGCCTAGCATCAGCTCCCATCTGCGTGGCCCAGTGGTCATGTGCAAATGATGACAACAGTCATCCTGTTAGACATAATCCCCAAGGCCAGTTGAAAAATGGATATGCTCCTTTCCAAACCACTCTTGGTGAGCTGGATCGGGTGAAGCGCCCCCCCAGAGCCCGCGCATCCCCTCGGCTGGAGTTGCTCACTGTGTTGTCCTCGGCCAGGTCAGGTACATCGAGCTGTGGGCTTGGAGGGGCCCAGGGAAGACATTCCCTTCAACCCCCTGACGTTCTCTGAAAAATCACCTGAAAAACACAGATTAACATGAAGAAAAGGCATAACAAATTTTATTATGTCATAGTTTTATGTGTCATGGGGGCCTTCAGAATGAAGACCCAAAGGTATGAGGAAAATTGTCCACAGTTTTCTTTGGTCCCATGAAGCAGGCAGAGCCATGTAGAAATGTAATTGGACAAGCAACGTGTGATCTAATGCTCATAGGCCGCGTGGGGAAGCCCAGCCCGTCTGCTCAGATTTTTCTCGGCTTCCCTGTGTAGCATTCATTCCTCCAGGGAATGGGGCAGGACCCTTCTGGAATGGGGGTCTTATGACCTTCAATGAGACAAGGTAGGTCAGAGAATTTCTTTATGGCCAGATCCAAGAGAGTCAGGGGAAGATTAGAGTATATCTATGACCCACCTTGGGGAAGAGGGAATGTAGTTTTAATGGCTTGCCTCAGGGGACACTGAGTCTGAGAGACAGAGGGCAGGAGAAGGTCAGAGGAAAACTGCTTTCGAGGCTTCTTCCGAGGCCTTCACTTTGTGGCATCGCTTTCTGGGCCCCAACAGGCATAAGCAACTAGTTCATCTCTCTCTCTCTTTTATCCCCGTGATGTCATTCATTTCCATTCACTCAGGCTCAAAATCTTAAAAACTTTCTTTGAATTCTCCGTCTGCATTATACTCTAATACTCTTCTCATCAAGTCCAATGGGTGTTTTCTTCCTACCCTTTCTTCTACCTAAGTCAAGGCCCTGAGGACATCCTAATTATGTGGTGGCCAAGTATTTCAAAGTACTAATGATGTGATTACCCTTGCTCACTCCTGTGCTCATCTAAATCATCTATTTGTTCCCTAAGACCCCTCACCTGATCAGAGAGTGGGACAGGAGGCCCGCACGGTCACTGTGGAACCCCTTGGTAGAAGGAGAAAACAGCAAAAGGCAGCAAAGGCAACAAATACCTGATTCTCAAGTTCAAAGCCCTCTGCTCCTGGGGTGACGCAGAAAGATTCACACACATGCCCATGACTCCCTATGTAACTAGAACAAAAGAAATCTCTGTGCTGGGAAAGAGGGAAGTAAGAGGAGGCCGTGGCAGAGAAAAAGAGAGTTAAATGTGAGCACGGGGAGCTTGTGCCCTGCCTTCTGCCCCCTCAGGATGAGTCCTCAGAGAGGACATAATAGAGCCCCTTATTTGAGTTTAGGGACCCATGGAAAGGTCTCGTGGTGGAGTGGCGCTGGAAGACAGCTGATAGCAGAGCTTGGAGAGAAAGCCCCCCCCACACACACACCGTCCTGCCATGATTCAGATGAAGCTGCAGGTTAAACTGGAGGGTGGCTCACATTCAGGTGACAGCTCCAGGCAACCGCCTAGTGCCCTATGGGCTGGCGTGGTGTGAACAGTATCCGAAAGCTCCTGATCCTCTGATTGGGGACCAGTTATGTAAGGGGAGGAGTCTGCATGAGGAAACTTCTCACAAGGAGGAATCTGCGGAATCCTCTGCTCCCAGTGACTGTCCAACCCTTGTCTGAGGGGCCGGTATCTTACACCTTCGTAAAGGACAAACAAGATGAGTGACGTTGGG
>NW_007736714.1:35059-37450 GCF_000696425.1 Galeopterus variegatus
CCCCCCACACACACACCGTCCTGCCATGATTCAGATGAAGCTGCAGGTTAAACTGGAGGGTGGCTCACATTCAGGTGACAGCTCCAGGCAACCGCCTAGTGCCCTATGGGCTGGCGTGGTGTGAACAGTATCCGAAAGCTCCTGATCCTCTGATTGGGGACCAGTTATGTAAGGGGAGGAGTCTGCATGAGGAAACTTCTCACAAGGAGGAATCTGCGGAATCCTCTGCTCCCAGTGACTGTCCAACCCTTGTCTGAGGGGCCGGTATCTTACACCTTCGTAAAGGACAAACAAGATGAGTGACGTTGGGACAGGCTCCATTGTAGTGTGGAGGCTAAAACAAATGTCTCTCACCTCTACCTTGCTACCTCATCCCTCCTAAATCGATGGAGCTCGAAATCCCAAGAAAACACAGAATTGGACTTCAAAACCCTCTGGTCCTGGAAGTGACTAGAGTAAATTTTCTGCAGCAAATAATACAATAACTTAGTACTAGAGATTAAAATGAATTATAAAAGTTATGAGTTTTATTTATGTTGTTGTTGAAAACTTGATAGGGCCTTTAATAATTTGTACTTGCTACCTTCTTATTATGAAAATCCCTTTTTAATAAGCTTCCTGCATCTATCTTACATATTGCTGCCAAATTAATCTTCCTAAATGCCTGTTGTGACAATGCATCCTATGGCTCCCTGTTGCTTTCAGGATAAAGTCTGATCTTTTCATCCCTGAGGCATTGTGGAAGGACCTCGGCCATCTGCTCCCCAACTGCTTTTTAACATTTACCTTCTGCCATTTTCCATATGAGTCCTGTATGTCCAGAAGGCTGGCCATCGACGTCCATCCTCTGCCCTGCTCATCATCTTCTCTGATCGTCCTCACCAGATCTAAAATGTTCTCCTGCTTCTTTCTTTTACATAAATCTTAACTTACCTCAGTCAGTCAACAACTGGCTTTTTAAGTCTAGTATTGCAGTTTCCTAAACATGCCTATCCATTTTCATGCCTCTACGTCACAAGAAAAATAACAATGAATTGCCAAGGGAAACGAGATGAAGATTACCACAAGATAGGGCTGCCAGCGAAGGTTTCCTAGAAAGTGTGCACATGTGCTGGGTCACAAAGGTGGAGATGGTTTAGACCTACAGAGATGGAGGAGGTGAGGGAAGAGGAGTCTGCGAGGAAGGGATAAAATTACGAGCAAGGAAATCGCCCACGTGTTTGGGGATTGCTGAATGATTGAATTAAGCACAAGTTGAGTTCCCCATTTCCTTAACTCCTAAAATATTTATTAACTGTACCACTAACTTTGTATGTAATTGATATCTATATCTATACCATATCACCTCTCTGTAGATATCATTTTACTAAGTTATCGACAACCTACCTGTTGAAATGGCTCATGTACGTTATGTCTCCAACTAGAGGAATGTTACATGGGTGTAGATGGCATATCTTAAAGGTCACAAATAATTTTCTTACCGTGTAGCACCACTGTTATTAATGAGAATGCATGAAAAGTTAAGGAAACTTGCATTCTGTGTCTGAGCACTGACTTCTCTGTGGAGCTAATTGCCATTTATTTCTTAATTAGAGTATCTAGGAAATTAAATATCTGAGGCAACAGATGTACAGATGTCAATAGTTAACAATGATAGTTACAAAATATGGATATAATAAAACCAAGTAGAGAGAAGATAGTAGACGTGAAAGACAAAACCAGATGATCCAACATAAGGGTGACTGGTATTCGTGATACAGAGAACAAAAACAAACAGATCATTCAAGCATATACTAAAGATTTTTTAAAATATAAGACTATGCATTCCATTATTAAAAGGAGTCTCTGATCCTGAGTGTCGCTGCTGAAGGAATCAGTTCTAGGTAGGATGATGAGTGTCTAACATTACAAACTGGAAAATTGAATCTATTTTCTGATAGAAAAAAATTAAGTGTTTAAATACAGTTATTTTAGGATTGGTTCAAGTAAATTTTGAGTTAAATTGGCTTTTGGAGGCTTGTTTAGGTACAAAGTCAATGTTTTTAGTACTGTTTCTATGTGGAAACATATTCTGACCCCCAACTTACTTAGAAATAAACTTTTAGAACATAAATCAGTTTTAATTCAGGAACTATCTGTAATTCTTCTGTAATAGCTTCAGAGTCTAGCGGAAAATTATACTCAGAGTAGGAGTTTAGTAAATATCTGTTGGGAAAAAAAATAAATGTATCTAAATGCCTATTTCTAAATCCACTGGGTAACAACAATAACACTTTGTGTGTTGGATGAGAAATGCTCACATTCTTCAAGCATTAATAATAAAAAATTACAAGTACAATACAGTTACTACACACTAAAAATGATGATAAATATTATCTTAAAAGGGCAGAG
>NW_007736714.1:38164-41417 GCF_000696425.1 Galeopterus variegatus
TAGACCACCAGTTTCCCTCCCCCGACCCCTCCCCTCCCAGCCTCTGGTAACCATTACTCTACTCTCTACTTCTATGAGAACCACCTAAAAAATTTTTTTGGATTTTAGATTCCACATATGAGTGAAATCATGCAGTATTTCTCTTTCTGTGCCTGACTTATGTCACTTAACATGATGGTTTCCAGTTCCATCCATGTTGCTGCAAATAATAGGATATCATTTCTTTTCTCTTTTTTTAAATTTTAACTTCTCAGTATACATTGCAGTTGATTTTCATGTCCCTTTACCCTCTCCCTTTTTCCCCTCCCACTCCCCCACTACATCATATCTGTTCACTTGTCTTAACAAGTTCAAGGAATTGTTGTGATTGTTGTGTCTTCTTCCCCCACTATGCTTTATTTGTTTGTAAATGTATTTATTTATTTATTTATAGCTCCCACAAATAATTGAAAACATGTGGAATTTCTCTTTCTGTGCCTGATTTGTTTCACTTAATACAATTTTCCTTAAGGACATCCATGTTGTTGCGAATGGTAGTATTTCAATCTTTTTTATAGCAGAGTAGTATTCCACTGTGTAGATATACCATAATTTCCTTATCCACTCATCTGACAATGGACATTTGGTCTGGTTCCATCTCTTGGCTATTGTAAATACTCCTGCAATAAACATGGGAGTACAGGTATCCCACATGATTTCCATTCCTCTGAGTATATTCCCAGCAGTGGAATAGCTGGGTCATATGGTAGATCTATCTGTAATTGTTTGAGGAACCCACATACCATTTTCCATAAAAGCTGCACCATTTTGCATTCCCACCTACAGTGTATGAGAGATCCTTTTTCTCTGCAACCTCACCAGCATTTATCATGCTCAGTCTTTTGGATTTTAGCCATCCTAACTAGAGTGAGATGGTATCTCAAAGTGGTTTTGACTTGCATTTCCCAAATGCTGAGTGATGTTGAGCATTTTTTTATGTGTCTGTTGGCCATTTGTATGTCTTCCTTTGAGAAATGCTGACTATTCAGCTGCTTTGCCCATTTTTTAATTGGGTTACTTGTTTTTCAACTGTAAAGTTGTCTGAGTTCCTTGTGTATTCTGGATATTAACCCTTTGTCAGATGAATATTTTTTGAATATTTTCTCCCACTCTGTTGGTTGTCTTTTTGCTCTGTTAATTGTTGATTTTGCTGTGCAGAAGCTTTTTAGTTTGATATAATCCCATTTGTTTATTTTTCCTTTGGTTGCCAGTGTTTTGGGTGTTGTGTTCATGAAGTCTGTACCCAATCCTGCTTCCTGGAGTATTTCCCCTATGTTTTATTTAAGAAGTTTTATTGTTTCTGGATGTATATTTAATTCTTTAATCCATTCTGAGTTGATTTTGGTATATGGTGAGAGGTACAGGTCTAGTTTCATTCTCTTACATATGAATATCCAGTTTTCCCAGCACCATTAGCTGAAGAGGCAGTCTCTTCCCCAGTGTGTAGACTTGGTGCCTTTGTCAAAGATCAGATGGCTGTAGGTGTATGGGTTGATTTCTGGATTCTCTATGCTGTTCCATTGATCTGTGTGTCTGTTTTTATGCCAATACCATGCTGTTTTGGTTATTATAGCTTTGTAGTATAGTTTGAAGTCAGGTAGTGTTATGCCTCCAGCTTTATCTTTTTTGTTCAGGATTGCATTGGCTATGCATGGTCTTTTGTTATTCCATATAAATATCCGGATGGTTTTTCCATTTTCTGAGAAAAATGTCATTGGAATTTTGATGGGGATTACATTGAATCTGTAGATAACTTTGGGTAATACGGACATTTTCAAAATGTTGATTCTTCTGATCCAAGAGCATAGGATTTCTTTCCATCTTCTTGTGTCCTCTTTCTCTCATCAGTGGTTTGTAATTCTCTTTGTAGAAATTTTTCACATCCTTGGTTATCTTTATTCCTAAGTATTTTATTTTTTTGATGGCTATTGTAAATGGACTACCTTTCTTGATTTCTTTTTCTACATGTTTGCTGGTGGAGTATAGAAATGCTACTGATTTTTGTGTGTTCATTTTGTATCTGCAACTTTGCTGAAATCATTTATCAACTACAAGAGTTTTTTTGTAGAGACTTTAGACTGTTCAATATATAGGATCATGTCATCTGCAAACAGGCAGTTTGACTTCATCTTTTCAATCTGGATGCCCTTTATTTCCTTCTATTCTCTGATTGCTCTAGCTAGTACTTCCAACACTATGTTGAACAGGAGTGGTGAGAGTGGGCATCCTTGTCTATTGCCTGTTCTTAGGAAAAGCTTTCAGCTTTTCCCCATTTGGGATGATATTGGCAGTGGGTTTATCATATATGGCTTTAATTTTGTTGAGATACTTTCCATCTCTACCTAACTTGTGGAGAGTCTTTATCACATAAGAATGTTGAATTTTGCCAAATGCTTTTTCAGCATCTACAGAGATGATCACATGGTTTTGTCTTTGCTTTTATTGATATGGTATATCACATTCATTGATTTGCATATGTTGAACCAACCTTGCCTCCCCAGGATGAATTCCACTTTATCACGGTGGATAATTTTGTGTATGTGTTGCTGTATTCTGTTAGCTAGTATTTTATTGAGAATTTTTGCATCTGTATTCATCAAGGATATTGGCCTGTAGTTTTCTATTTTTGATGTATTTTTGTCTGGTTTTGGTATCTGGGAGATGTTTGCCTTATAGAATGAGTTTGGGAGAATGGCCTCTGTTTCAATCTTTTGGAACAGTTTGTAGAGAATTGGTATCAGTTCCTCTTTGAAGGTTTGGTAGAACTCTGCAGTGAATTCATCTGGTCCTGGGTTTCTCCTTGTTGGGAGCCTTCTGATAACAGCTTCAATCTCTCTTATTGTTATTGGTCTGTTCAGATTTTCTGTATCTTCTTGGCTCAGTTTTGTTAGTTTGTATGTGTCCAGAAATTTCTCCATTTCATCCAGATTTTCAAATTTGTTGTCATACATTTGTTTATAGAGTCTGTAATGATTCCTTATATTTGTGAGGTATTAGTTGTAATATCACCTTTTTCATTTCTTTTTTTTTTTTTTTCCTTTTTGTCTTTTTTCGTGTCCGGCAATGGATCGCAACCCTCAGTGTCGTGCCCGTACCGGACCAGGACCGGCAACGGGATTGCAAACCTTGGTGCTGCACCCCCACCTCGCTCAGCCAGTGAGCGGGAACCGGTCTGTATGTGGGATCCGAACCCTCGGCGGGAGCGCCGCCGTGC
>NW_007736714.1:41717-53274 GCF_000696425.1 Galeopterus variegatus
GTTAGCATTGCTTTTTTTTTTTTAGTTAGCATTGCTTTTTTTTTTTTAGTTAGCCTTGCTAAAGGTTTGTCAATTTTATTTATCTTTTCAAAAAACCAACTTTTTCTTTCATTGATCTTTTGTATCATTTTTCAGGTTTCTATTTCATTTAGTTCTGCTCTGATCTTAATGATTTCTTTCCATCTACTAACTTTCGGTTTGGATTGTTCTTGTTTTTATAGTTCTTTAAGGTGAAGTGTTAGATTGTTTACTTGCTATCTTTCCATTCTTCTGAAGTAAGCATTTAATGCAATGAATTTTCCCCTTAGTACTGCTTTTGCAGTATCCCACAGGTTTTGGTATGATCTGTGTTTTAGTCCATTTTGTGTTGCTATAGCAGAATATCTGAGACTAGGTAATTTATAAAGAAAAGAGGTTTAGTTGGCTTAAGATTCTAGGACAGTTGCATCTGGCATGGGCCTCAGGCTGCTTCATTTGTTATTGATTTCTAATTTTAATCCACTGTGATCTGAAAAAATACATGGAATATATCCAATTTTTTAAAAATTTGTTGAGACTTGCTTTGTGACCTAACATATTGCCTATCCTGGAGAATGTTCCATGCGCTATTGAGAAGAATGAATATTCTGAGGTTGTTGGGTGGAATGTTCTGTAGATATCTGCCAAGTCCAATTGGTCTAAAGTGTTGTTTAGATCTTGTGTTTCTCTATTGATTTTTTACCTAGATAATCTGTCCAATGTTGAGAGTGGGGTGTTCAGGTCCCCCGCTATTATGGTGTTAGTATCTATCTCATTCCTTAGATCTAATAGTGTTTGCTTTATAAATTTGGCTGCTCCAACATTAGGTGCATATGTATTTATGATTGTTATGTCTTCTTGATGGATAGATCCGTTTATCATTATATAGTGACCTTCTTTATCTCTTTTTATGGTTTTTGGTTTAAAGTCTATTTTATCTGATACAAGTATAGCTACTCCAGCTCAGTTTTCAATTCTGTCTTCATGGTATATCTATTTCCATCCTTTCACTCTTAGTCTATGTGTGTCTTTACAGGGGAGGTGAGTCTCCTGAAGGCAGCATATTGTTGGGTCCATCTTTTTAATCCAGTCAGTCTGTGTTTTTTGACTGAGAACTTTAATCCTTTTACATTTAGAGTTATTATTGAAAGGTGTTGATTTACTCCTAGAATTTTATTGATTTTTCTTTGGATGTCTTGTGTCTTTTGTTCCTTTCTTTCTGATTTTCTGTTTGTCTTCTGTGTTTGTTGGTTTCTTGGGATGGTAGATAAACTTTTTTTCTCTTTATTGTTAGCATTTTTGTTTTACTGGTAGGTTTTGTTCTTCCTTCAGTATTCATGGCAGTGATGGTTGTTTTTCAGGTACCAAATCCAGTACTCCCTTGAGAATTTCTTGTAAGGCTGGTTGTTTGGTAGTGAACTCCCACAGTTTTTATTTGTTTGAGAAATATACTATTTGTCCTTCATTTCAGGACAGCCTTGCTGGGTAAAGTGTTCTTGGCTGGCAACTTTTGTCCTTTAGTATTTTGAATATATCATCCCATTCTTTTCTGGCCTTTAGGGTTTCTGGTGAAAAGTGTGATGTTACTCTGATTGGGGCTCCCTTATAGGTGTCTTACCACTTCTCTCTTGCAACTTTTAAGATTCTCTCTCTGTCTTTGAGTTTTGCTGGTTTGATTATAATAAGTCTTGGAGAGGACCTTTTTGGGTCGAATATGTTTGGGGATCTTTGGGCTTCCTGAATCTGAAGATCTGTGACTTTCCCTATATCTGAGAAGTTTTCTGCTATTATTTCATTGAATATGTCTTCAATGCCATTTCCTTTTTCCTCCCCTTCTGGAATACCCATGATTAGGATATTTGAGCACTTAAGGCTGTCTGTTATCTCTCTTAGATTTTCTTCAATTTTTTAAAATTCTTTTTTCTTTTTTCTGGTCTACGTGTGTTAATTCAGCCTGTCTTCAAGGTCAGAAATTCTCTCTTCTGCTTCTGCAAGCCGGCTGGTTAAACTCTCTGTTGTGTTTTTTATTTCATCGAATGAATCCTTCAACTCTACAAGCTCTGCTGCATTCTTTTTCAGGGCATTGATTTCTTCGTACATTTGTTCTTTCAGGTCCTGTATATTTTTTCTCATTTCATTTGTGTTGTCTAACTGGGTTTTCTTGTATCTCATTTAGATTCCTTAGAATTGTTGCTCGAAATTCCTTGTCAGTCATTTCAAGGACTTCCTGTTCTATAGGATCTAGAGCTTAAGAGTTATTATTTTCCTTTGTGGTGATCTACTTTCTTGATTTTTCATATTACTGGTATCTTTCCTTTGGTGTTTAGTCATTGTGGCAGGGGGTATCACAGTCCACTTGTTCCACCCTGATGTCTGGCCTGGATCCTGAAGGGACTGCCAATTCTGGGCAGCAGGGACTAGCCTGGGCTAGAGGTCCCATGGCACCTGCTTGTTCCTGCACAACTGGCTCAAGGCATGTGGGCCTGAAGGCTCTTGGGCCTTTCTGGGTGGCAGGGACTGGCCGGGTCTGGGGGGTCCCATTGTGCCTGTCTGTTCTGGTGTGGCTGCCTTGGGGTGTATGGGCCCGGCAGCTCTCTGGCCTCTCTACGTGGCCAGGACTGACCTGGGCTGGAGGTTTTGCGGTACCTGTCTATTCCGGTGTGGCTAACTTAGGGTGTATGAGCCTGGCAGCTCTCAGGCTCTCTGGGTGGTGGGCACTGGCCTAGGCTGGGGGTCGCACAGTGCCCACCTGTTCCTGTGGGGTTGACTCAGGGTTGTGGGCCCGGCAGCTTTCAGGCCTCTCTGGGCACAAGCACTGGCCTGGGCTGGGGGTCCTGTGGCACATTCCTGTTCTGGCAAGGCTGATTTGGAGCATGTGTGCCCTGTGGCTCTCAGGCCTCTCTAAGAGGTGGGGACTGACCTGGGCTGGAGGCCCCATGGCTCTGGCCTGTTCCGATGCAGCTGACTTGGGGCCACTAGGTTTTTATTCAGAAGCTCTGTAAAGAATCCACTTAGAAGCCCATTCAGGCTGTTGGCAGAATTCAGTTCCTTACAATCATAGGACTGAGGTCCTCATTTCCTTTCTCGTTGTCAGCTGGAGGCTGCCCTGATCTCCTGGGTGCCTCTCTCTGGTCCTTGCATGTGGACTTCTGCATAGAAGACCCAACAACAGGGCGTTAACCCTTCTCACAATTGAAGTCTCTCTCTGACTTCCCAATCCCTGGATAATTCAGGATACAGCCCATCCTATCTTAACGTCCCTTACCTTAATTATACATACAGTGTCCCTTTTGCTATTTGATGTAACATATTCACAGAATCCAGGTATCAGGATATCAAGTTTATGTGGGCCATTCTGCCTACCACAGTCAACAATAATTTTTGTTGTTATGTGTTGTTGTTGTTTTTAAATTCTATACTCAGTGAATAGTTGGGGTGGGGGGAGGGAAAGCTGATCATTAACCTTGTTGAAGCCCTGCCAAGAAGTGATCTCTTAGTCACATATTTTATGAATAACCTCATTTCTTAGCTTTTTTAGAAAATTAATTTCAACCCTTAACTATATTAGTGGTTCACCACTGGTTACTTTACAAATTATCAAAACATATTTTTTATTATGGAATCTTTAACAGCATACAGAACCTCTACAAAAATATATAGCAAGGATATGACCTGCAAACTAATTTACTGTTAAATCTTCTGCCATGTGGGGAAGTGAGAATTCTTATGCATTGCTGCTGAGAGATAAATTGTTGCATTTCTGGAGAGTGATTTGGCAATATATAGAAAAGCCTTAAATATGCATATTCTTTGACACATAAATTGCCCTTCTAGGAATTTCTCTTAAAGAAATAATAAAGTATATGGATAAAACCTTCATTACAAAGATATTCAAAACAGCATAACATATATATATTTATATATAGTAAAAGATTAGTGCAATCTAAACATACAAGAGAAAAGTTACATAAATTATACTGTTTTTATACAATGATAATGTTTTATGATAAAACTCCTAGACAGGTTTGGAGATCTGACCTTACAGGGGACCTGTGTCCCCAAGTCAGGGCCAAACCTGGAAGAGCTAGAAAGGCTTCAGATTTTCTCCATGTTCAATAAACACAGGTGCAAAAGCAACATCTATATGCGGAATCTAGGCCAAATTCCCGGAAGTCCAGCAGCAGCCAGCAGGGAGCATGATTTCCCCTGTCCCTAAGTTCGGCACAGTTGTGGTAAGAGACCTTAGACTATAAAAGGTTTCCATAACTTCAGAGCAACACAGGCAATCGGCTCAAATTTCCTGGCAGACAGCCAGACCTGGAGAGACCGTGTGGTCAGGATTCCTGCATGGGTCAGAAACCAAGAACGTGGCAGTGTGGAGTGTAAATCCATGCAAGCTCCCTGGAACTTTTAGATGCAAGTCCAGGGAGGGGGGAAATCATGAACTAACTGAGATTCATTTTTGTTACCAGTAGACTATTAGACATGAAAATTAAGTTAAATGATGAAAAATAAAATTACAATTCTTGCATATCTGAGATTTCTACCCCCAGCATATGAACAGAAGGTGAAGTAGGTATTCTGTAACAGTAATAGTGGCTGTCTCTCTAAATGTTACCATGATAAGTGACCTTAACTTTATTCTCTGAGACTTCCTATAATTTCCATTTGTTAGAATAATAGAGTAGGTATGAGTCTCATATGTGGAAGAAATATTGCAATTCTTTATTTTCTGTTACTCAGCCTGATAAAGACTGTAAGCACCAGTCCTCTCCAACAGATAATTCTGCCTAACTTACTGTGTGAAGGTGTGCACGTGTGTGTGGACAGGAGAATCCCTCTTATCAGTAATTATCTTTCCACAGTGGTTTACTCTTCTTTTATAATCATATTTATTTCTGTAGGGACAGTAGAAATGCCCTCCTATTTCATTCCTGATTTTAGTAATTTGAGTCTTCTCTCTTTTTTGTCTTGGTCAGTCTAGCTAAAGGTTTGCCAACTTCACTGAACTTATTAAAAAACCAACTTTTAATTTTACTGTTTTTTTTTTCCTATTTTTTAAAAATTTAACTCATGGTTTTGTTGATTTCTCTATTGTTTTTCTATTCTCTGTTTCATTCATTTCTGCTCTACTGTTTATTATTTTCTTCCTTCTACTTGCTTTGAGTTTAGTTTTCTCTTCTTTTTCCAGTGTCTTAAGGTAGAAGTTTAGGTTATTGATTTGAGATCTTTCTTTTGTTTTAATTATGCATGTTTACATTTCCCTTTAAGCACTATTTTGGCTGCATGCCATGTTTTGGATGTTGTGATTGAATTTTCATTCAATTGGAAATATTTTCTAATTTCCCATGTGATTTCTTCTTTGATCCATTGATTATTTAAGAATGAATTATTTAATTTTCACATATTTGTGAAATTACCAGATTTCCTTCTGTTATTGATTTTGGATATAATTCCATTGTGATCAGAAAACATACTGTTTTATTACATTTCTGTTGCTTATAACAGAATACCTAAAACTGGGTAATTTATAAAGAAATGAAATTTATTTCTTACAGTTTAGAGGCTGAGAAGTGCAAGGTGCAGGGAATGTATCTGGTGAGAGCTTTCTTCTAAGTGCAGAATCCCATGAAGACACAGGGTATCACATGGTGAGAATGGGCTGAGTAAGAGAGAAAGACTAACTTCCTCACTTGCTCTCCTTATAAAGCCATCAGAACCATGCCCTTGACCATGATTAAACCATCAATGGATAAATCCATTCACTAGTGCATGGTCCTCACAATCTAATCATCTCCCAAACGCTCCACCTTTAAATTACCATAATATGACTTCCCACAAGTGAGGATTAAGTTTCTAATAGATGGGACTTTGGGGAACATAATCCAATCCATAGCACATACTACGTATGATTTCAATCTTCTTAAATTTATTGAGGCTTGTTTATGGCCTAACATGTGGTCTATCCTGGAGTACATTACATTTGTGCTTGAGAAGAATGTGTACCTTGCTGAAGTAGGGTGGAATGTACTATCAATGTCTTTTAAGTCTTTTAAGAATGTGTACCTTGCTGGGCCGGCCCGGTGGCGCACTGGATAGTGCGCCGCTTGGGAAGCGCGGCGGCGCTCCCGTCCGAGGGTTCAGATCCCACATACAGACCGGCTCCCGCTCACTGGCTGAGCGAGGCGCGGGAGCAACACCGAGGCTTGCGATCCCGTTGCTGGTCCCCGGTCCGGTACGGGGGCAACACTGAGGGTTGCGATCCATTGCCGGACACGGAAAAAAGACAAAAGACAAAAAAAAAAAAAAAAAAAGAATGTGTACCTTGCTGAAGTAGGGTGGAATGTACTATCAATGTCTTTTAAGTCTGGTTGGCTTATAATATGGTTCGTGTCTTTCACTTCCTTGTTAATCTGCCTAATTGTTCTACCTATTACTAAAAGTGGGATATTGAAGTCTCCAACTATTATTGTTGAGTTGTCCACTTCTCTCTTTATTTTTATTTTTTAATTTTTATTATTATTTTTTTGTCCTTTTTGAGACTGGCCGCACCGCGCTCAGCCAGTGAGCACTGTGAGCGCACCGGTCATCCCTATATAGGATCTGAACCCACGGCGGGAGCACTGCTGCACTCCCAGCACCACACTCTCTCGAGTGTGCCACGGGCTCAGCCCGTCCACTTCTCTCTTTAATTATGTCAGTTTCTGATTCATATATTTTGGGTATCTGTTTTAGGTACATATATATTTATAATTGTTATAGCTTCCTGATATATCAATACCTTTATCATTATGAAACAAACTGTTTTGTCTGTAGTAACAGTCTTTGATTTTAAGTTTATTCTGTCTGCTACTAGTAGAGACACAGACACCCAAGCATTCTTTTGGTTACTAATACATCTTTTTTTATTCTGTTATGTTCAGCCTATTTGTGACTGTGAATTTAAAATATGTCTCCTACTAGTAGAGACACAGACACCCAAGCATTCTTTTGGTTACTAGTACATCTTTTTTTATTCTGTTATGTTCAGCCTATTTGTGACTGTGAATTTAAAATATGTCTCTTGTGGGCAGCTTAGAGTTGAATTATAATTTTTTTTATCCATTCTGCCAATCTCTGCCTTTTAATTAGAGTGTTTAATCTATTTATATTTAATATAATTACCGATAAGATAGGATTTATGTCTGCCATTTTGCTGTTCGTTGTCTTATGTTTTTGTCCCTCTGTTCCTCCATTACTGCCTACTTTTGTAAAAATATTTTTTTCTAGTACTATTTTAGTACCATTGTTATTTTTTACCATGTATTTTTTAGTTACTTCTTTAGTGGTTGTTTGGGGTATTACAATTAGAATCTTAATTTAAAGGAAACTAGCTTGGTATGATACTAAGTCAATTTCAGTAGAATACAAACACCTGCTCCAAATATCTCTTTTCCCTTTCCCCTCCTTTGTGCTGTAATTGCCATATAGATTACATCTTTGTACATTTTAGGTTTATCAACACAATTTTATAAGTATTGCTTTATGCATTGTCTTTTGAATCATATAAGAGAAGAGTAACAAAAATGCATTTATACTGTCTTTTATATTTACCTATATAGTTACTTTTACTGATGCTCTTTATTTCTTCATGTGGATTCAAGTAACTGTATAGTGACCTTTTATGTCAGCCTGTATGAGTTCCTTTATTTCTTTCAGGAAAGAAATTTGTGACCAACAATTTTCACTTTTTGTTTATCTGGGGATGTCTTAATTTTGCCTTCATTTTTAATGGATAGTTTTTCTGGTTATAGAATTCTGGTTGCCACTTGTAACCAAGCACTTTCTTTCAGTACTGCCTTCTGTTTTCTGTCATTTCTGGTATGTCAGCTGTTAATCTTACTTAGGATCCTTTGTACATCGTGAGTCATTTTTATCTTGCTGCTTTCAAGATTCTCTCTTTGTCTTTTTGTCTTAACAATTTGACTATAATGTGTCTATGTATAAATCAGATTCAATTCATCTACTTTGAGTTCATTGAGCTTCATGGATATGAAGATTAAAAAATTTTTTTTGTACCAAATTTGGAAAATTTTTAGGCATTATTTCTTAAAATATCCTTTTGCTCCTTTCTCTATATCCTCTCTTTTTGGGACTCTTATTAAGCATATGCTGGTTCATTTACTTGCTGCTTCACAGGTCTCTGATGCTCTATTCATTTTTCTTTATTCTTTTTTCTTTCTGTTCCTTAGACACTATGATCTCAATTGACATAGTCTCAATTTTGCTGATTCTTTTGCCTGCCAGGTCAAATTTTCTGCTGAGCTCCTCTAGTGAATTTTTTATTTCATTCATTGTACTTTCCAACCCTAGTTTCTACTTCAGTCTTTTTTATGTATAACTTCTATCTCTTTGTTTATATTGTCTATTTAGTTACCACACTTTTCTTTAATTCTTTAGAAATTAGTTCTTTGAACATAGTTTTAACTGATTTCAAGTCTTTGTCTCATACAAACAACATCTAGGACCCCTCAGGGATGGTTCTATTAAGTGCTTTATTTCCTGTGTATGGCCACACTTCCTGTTTCTTTGCATGTCTTGTAATTTTTTTTTTTTTTTTGAAAACTGAAGATATAGATAATATTATATGGTAATTCTAGCAATAAGATTACTACTTCCTACCCAGGGTTTATTGCTATTTCTGGGTTTTTGTTTATGTTGTTGTTGTTTTATTATTTGTTTGTTTAGTGACATTCCTGGACTAATTCTGTAAAGTCTTCACTCCATGCAGTGTGGAGCCTCTGAAGTCTCTGCTTGGTTAGTTTAGGGCTCAGCTAATGTTAGTTAGAGACTTTCTTAAGTGGCTTGAACCAAAAAGTCTTCCACACTTTGCCAAGGGACTTTGTGTGTGTGTATGTGTTGGGAAACACCTTCAATAGTCAAGCAGTTGAAAACTCTGCCTTAGTATTCACTTTCTGCTTCTGAAATTCCTCAAGATCAGTCAGAGGCAGAGGTTGGAGCCCTCTTAGGTCTTTCCTGGACATGTACACGACCCTGCCCATGTGTGTAGACTTCAAGATCCCCAGAAGTATGACAAAACTTTTCAAAGCCCCTTTGGTATATCTCATTCTCCAGATCTTCCTTTTAACTTTTTGGCCAAACTCCTGTTTGCCCAACTGGAAGTGCAGCTTTGGGTGGAAGAGATAGTAAGTAATTGCTGCTGATTTTCTTTGTAAAAACACATGGAAGGTCTCAGGTCAAATAATAATGCCCTTTGAATGGAGACTTTCCAGGTAGCTGAGAGGCAGGCCAAATAGTGACAATGCTATAGAAATGAACCTTTAGGAGGGGACCAAACCCAGTCTGCCTCCTCTGGTAGCTTCAAGATAGCTAATTTTCAAGGTTACGGTGGAGCTGGGGAAATGAATGGGACTAGGTCAAGTTTCAAAGCTACAAATCCTGCTGTTTTTAACATGGTTTTTCAGATTTTCTTGAATAAACAGTCCTTGCATTGTTGCATGTCTTTGGTTAATTTCTAGGGTTCTGAAAAAGTTGATTTTGCCAATTTTGCCATTGTTTTTCTTGCTTTAATGGAGAGATGGATTTGTGGAGGTCCTCACTTCACCATTCCAGAAGTCCCCTCCTCATGTCTTTTTGGATCCAGTGGCTGTCTGTTTTAAGAGACCTGGGATTTGTTTTAATCAGGTATGGCAAAACACACAGGCATGGAAATGACAGTCACTAAGGAATAAATTTATACTCACAGTCCCCTAGAAGCAGGAGGCATGGCACCCATGTAGAGCCACATGGAAAGGTACAAGCTTTGGTCAGGATACAGAAGGAGAGGGGAGTATACGGGCAAGAGCCTTTATGGTTATTTTGTGGGAAAGAACAGGAGAGAAAGGATACGTAGATTTAGGATTAGCTAGTTTGAATAATTTCAGGGCTGTAGGGTACAGGGTCTGTTTTGAGTTGTCTGGTACCTGGCCTGGGGTGATTAGAGCAGGAGAATAGTGGCCCAGAGTGTAAGAGCCAGATAAAGGAAGTGGTTGAGGGTATGGGCTCTGCATTGGTTGGTTTGCATATGAAAGATGTACTCGCAGGTGAGTAGTTTACTATCTCTAGTAACTGGCTAGCCCTGGAAGGGTCAGTCCCTGCAGGGTCAGCAAGGCCCCAAGGTGTTAAAGTGTCAAAAACGTAGATTAAAAAGACATGGTTAATACACTCATTGTAATTTCCCTTTCAGTATTGAGAAACAGAAATCTGTGGTTCTCCCCCACCCTTTCCTGCATATCACATTGCTTCACTGGGAACCTATTCTGGGATCCTATTTCCTTCCTTGGGTCACCAGGGCACAGAAGCAGGTCTTCTTTGTCCTGGAACTATTGGGCATGTTTTCTGTCATAGTTAGGGAATGTCAGATACCTCCTTTCTAGAGCACAGACTTTTCCCTCTGACCCAACCCTTCCTGGGGAGCTTTTACAACATATTTGGTGGGTCATTATATCCAGAGCCTGAATCATCAGCAACTCCTGAAACTAGTAACCCTTTCCTCAAGAGCAGGGGTGTTTAATCACCCATGAGGTAAGGAAGACATTCTTCCATTTTATTGTCCTGGTGCAGCAAAGAAAGAAGAAAAAAAAAAGAAAAGAAAAGACAGAACAGTTCAGTTTTTATATTTAAAATCGAACCACTTATATCCTGTCACATATATAGTACATATGCAAGGTTGACATCAGAAAAACACAAAAATAATGATTTAAATATCCCTCCTACTTATTTAAGGCCTACCTCAATTGCCACCTTTTGGTTTTCTCACTGATTCTGTCCTGTCCACGAATTTTAATTTATGCCTCTTTTTGTCTAGTAGTGCTTGGTTATGCCTCTTTTATATCACTTTTCATTCCGAATTACTGTTATCTATCTGTATGTGTAGAATGTTCACCTTTATGTGAAAATCCAACATTTGCATATGTATTAGGAACTAAAAGAGAAGGATCAGATGGACGTTATTACCATCTGATAATGATTATCAGATGATATTTATACACGGGGTTTTGTCTACAGTTTCTGACATGTTACTCTGTGACCTTCTCCTGTACTCCTTTCACCTGCTCCTTTTTCTCCCCAAGGCAGGAAATTCTCTGGCCTACTTTAGCTGATTGTGGTTCACAGACCCCCATTGCAGAAGGGGTTCTGTCCCATGCCCAGGAGGAAGGAGGGCTGCACGGAAAGGTCAAGAAGAGTCTGGAGAGACAGTCCCTGCTGGGTTTCCCCACCCAGTCTGATAGCGGGTGCCCTTTTTGTCCAATCACATTTCTACACGGTTGTCCATGCTTCAGTCATGCTTACATAATGCAGCTTCCATAAAAGCCCAAGAGCACAGGATTCAGGGAGCTTCTGGATAGCTGAACACATGGAGATTCCTGAAAGGCCACAAGTCAGGGAGGGCATGGAAGCTCCATGTCCCTTTCCACATACCTCAGCCTGTGCATCTCCTCATCTGTGTCCTTTGTAATATGTCCTGACCCACAGGATATTCAACGAGGACCCTGGAGGG
>NW_007736714.1:54274-56337 GCF_000696425.1 Galeopterus variegatus
GACCCTGGAGGGGGGAGTGGGAATTGGATGGGACAAGAGACACGAGAAATGAAGACAAGACAGTATTCTGATCAAGTCTCGTTTATTAGCCAGAAGTTCACAGTTTATATAGACAGCAGGAGGGAGTCAGCAGATAATTAAGTATGCAGATGGTTTACTGAGAAAGCCACAGGGTGGGTTGTTCCGGTAAATGGAAAATTCCCATTATCCATGGCAAGTTGTAAAGTTACCTACACCCATAGTGCACAGGATAGGGAGGGACGGAAGATAACAGCAAACAAGGCTCTGAGGCCTCGAGGCAATAGCTGGGCGGGCTCTTTGGCTCCGGACAGGCAGGCAGGCTCTTAGGCAACAGCCGGGCTCTATGGCTCTGGACAGTAATATTCTTTATAATAAACCTGTGACCCACTCAAGCAAACTAATCAAATTCAAGGAGTGGGTTGTGGGATTTCTGATATCTGGTTGGTCAGAAATTCCAGAGGCCTAGACTTATACCTGGCATCTGAAGTGGGGGCAGTCTTGGGGACTGAGCCCACACCCTGTGAGGTTTGACTCTATCTTTTGGTAAGCAATGTCGGAATTGAATTAGAGGACACCCAGCAGGGGTGAGTTGCTGGTTTTCTTGCCACTGGGGAGAAATCGCTACACATTTGGTCACAGAAGTCAAGTCTGTCTTCTGTGTTGATTGTGTTCTATGAAAGCACAGACTGTGTGTTTTACACAGCAATACTGCTCCAAAAAGTAAAAACATTCCATAATATGAGGAAATCCTTCTGATTTTGTCATTTGGTTTGTTTGATGATTTCAAAGTTTCAACAAGAATAAAGCTCTGGACCCTTGAAGAAACCACATGATAAAAATGAGCAATCACTTAGTAGGTGAGAGTTNAAAGCTCTGGACCCTTGAAGAAACCACATGATAAAAATGAGCAATCACTTAGTAGGTGAGAGTTAACCATAAACACTCCCAGAAATGAGACCTAAATCTAGTTACGCCTACTGTGTGAAAACATATTTAGAGGGACATGGAAGAGGAGAAAAAAGAGGAAAATAGGCTTTAAAACAGGCTTTAAAGACTTGCCTGTCCTTAAGGAGACATCATTCTGTAGCTGGAAGCACCTACGTGTGTTCTAAACTCTGCTCCTGGGAAGAAGCAAAGACCCTTTCTAGGGCCAATACTATAACGCTAAGCCTATTTCAGTAACAAATAATTTGACCTAAAATTACAGAAGATAGCTTAATAAGGAAGTGTGTCTTTTATAGATGTGGTAGATGTGGAAGCCAAGTTTAATCTCTAATGTTTAAATTGAATGGAAGCTTCTTTTTGGAACCAGGGTCACATTTGGAGATTTTTCCTCATGTTGCCATGAACTCTTATGTCATATGCGAGGTCTACTGGTTTGCAGCTCCCATGGAGTGGCAAGGAATGGATTCCGAGTTAGGGTACAAAGGTTGAAAGAACAAGGTCAAGAGTAGCCAGAATGGATTAAAAAGTCTGTGCCATCCTCTTCAAGTCTGGGTCTTTCCGTTTTGATTAAAAAGATCACAGAGAACGAATTACTTAGGGGCTTGCTGGCTTAGAAACTACACTGATAAAAAGAGAAAGATTAACTCCGTTCCACTTCCGCTACGTGGCCCAGACTCTCTGTGGGTGAATGATGGGGCCTGGCTTTGGTTACACAGATCACCGATTAGACTTTCCAGGTGGAAACAACTAGGAAAATGCAAGAACACGGCATGTGATGTATCTAATTGTGCTCTTTCTTTGTGCATATTACTCTGTGAAAATAATGCCATAAATCTTTATAACTATTTTTAATTTTTTTGGTATAAAAATGGGATAAAATATGAGAAAAAACAACTTATACCAAGGCAAAGTAAAAATTATAATTATTAAACTTTGGCTGTTATCAGTACATTTAATATAACTTTAATTTTCACATCAGGGCTAAGTAGAAAATAAACATTCCTCAAATTATGAGTCCCGTCTGGGCCGGCCCGGTGGCGCACTGCTATAGTGCGCCGCTTGGGAAGCGCGGTGGCACTCCCGCCGAGGGTTCGGAT
>NW_007736714.1:57316-61554 GCF_000696425.1 Galeopterus variegatus
CCACATACAGACCGGTTCCCGCTCACTGGCTGAGCGAGGTGCGGGGGCAGTGCCGAGGGTTGTGATCCCGTTGCCGGTCCCAGTCTGGTACAGGGGCGACACTGAGGGTTGCGATCCGTTGCCGGACACGGAAAAAGACAAAAATTATGAGTCCCATCTATGCTTGGTAACTTTTTGGTTCTGCTCATTCATTACATGTAGTGTTTGAAGACTTTAGGATGTAGGGTATGAACATTTGTCACTTTGGTCTGTTCTGCNATGCTTGGTAACTTTTTGGTTCTGCTCATTCATTACGTGTAGTGTTTGAAGACTTTAGGATGTAGGGTATGAACATTTGTCACTTTGGTCTGTTCTGCCTTCAAGTGACAATGCCTGTGTTATTTGCTAACTTTAATTTCTGTGAATAGATCCTTATCTGTGCCTTGCAACTGGCTGATCCTGTCTCCCTAGTCCTGGCCTTGGAGTCCCACCACCCTAGATACTTTTTTTCTAGGCCCCAGCATTCCTCTACCCTGCCAGGAGGACAACAGCCCAAGGAGAACGCCACCATGGAAACAGCACTCTCCTTCTAACTGGATGATTCACTGGGCAACTGCATGAATATATCATTCGTTCACAAGAAATGGACTTAACCATCGGAAATCCTGAGTTTCCGTATTTTATAATTGCAGTGCTTTACGCAATCACTTTTTATCACAAGAAAATTTTGCTTCTTTTTTTTTTAGAACCATATTTTTATTATCCAACCTCAGAGATAAAATAGGGAATATTCTACCCTCTCAAATTCACATTCAGTTGTGAATTTCAAACGCTTCCAGCTACGTTCCTAATGTCCCTACCTCCACATTAATTCCACACCATTTAAAGGGCCCTTTCATCTAAGTAATGTCAGACTCAGAAGAGCCAAGTGAAAATGTAAATAGGGGTTCTTTTAGTTAACGTCATCCTTCCCTCCCTTTATGTAAGTCTCCATCTGCGTATTAGCATACAACAGTTTTTGGTGAAGACTGGAATCGAGTCAAAAGGATGGCTTGTTTTCCAAACAATGAAAAAAACAGGTAATTGAGAAAATTGCTGTAAATTTTGAAAGTGGTGTCCCCTTCAAAAAAGTAAATGTAAATCTTATTAAGTAAGGGATAATTGCATTCTACTATATGAATATGAAACTTCAATTAAACAATTTTCTATTATTAGATATATTTCCAACTTTATAATAATTAACACCATGATGCATATTCATGATTGTTGTTTCATTATTAAAGTTCTTTCATTTTAAAAATATTAATCAGTATTTTATATGATAAATATGACATTTGTTAAATATAGAATTTTTAGGAAATGTACCTAGAAAAAATGAAGAAATGAAAAATTGTTCCTAATTCCATCACTTTTACGATTTGGGGTTTTGGCATACCTATTGCCAGAAGGCAGGTGTTTGTGTAGGATGGGTGAAAGCTTGTGATACTTAACAACGCATAAATTATAGATACAAGGTGGATAAAATTCCTCTTTAAATAGTAAGCTTCCATTATTTAAACTTAGCAAACATTTAAATTATATCTATAAACGTCACCTCTCTGTATTTCATCTCTGTATCTCCCTAAGTCCCTGAAGCCCAGTAAAATTCATTTTAGATGTGGTTTATAATGTTTGGAGTGACAACTACCCTGAATATAAGTAGATATTTGTTAAATAATAATGGCCAGCAATCAAACGCTTATGAGGGTCCTGCAACTGAGTTCTAAAGTTTCCTGGGCAAAGATGGCATAATAGGAAGGCCCCACCCCTGTCTACACTGGCCATAGATTTTCTGAATGTCCTGGGGGAGCTCCGAGCTGCTGTGGCATTGCTGAGGTCCAGAGGCAGCTCACTGGCAGAAATGCTGGCCCACAGGAATTCGAGGCTAATGTGCCCCTAATTGGGGACTGCTCTTCTCCACGGATCAAACAACACTAGCTTTCCTTTCCCTCCAGCAAAATGTACATAAAGGGAAATTGTGCCTGACTTATCTGCTAGAGTTTTTGAGAGTAAATAATGAAAAAGCTAAGGGAAAACGAATAGATCCAATTAATTTGAACCTTCGAAATGAAACTTGACAGTTTCACAACAAAGGCAAAGAGCTGTCTCAGGTTGGGGAGGTGGGCTGTGATATTTGGTCCTATCAAAGAAATCTTATTAGCATCAAAAACAGCTTTGGAATAAATAAGCAGGTCTAGCCCTGCACGGTTCAGCACTGACAATTATCCTATTTTAAATTTTACGAAGGTTTGAATAGAGGGAGAACATGCTAAAACATCCAGTGCGCACTTGACACCAGGCTCCTCTGCAAGCCAGCATGCTGAGCCAAATGGAAACTACAAGGAGATGTTTTGAAGCAGAAACAAGTCACCAGAACAACTGTGTAGGTAAGAAAAAGAAGACGGATGTAAGAAATAATGAGCTAACCTGTGCTTATTGGATTATGGGCTCATAATGGAGCAGTATTCACATCTTACCTTGTGCTGTGCACCCTGCTAGATGCTTTCACACATATTTTTTAGATAATGCGCAAAAAAATGCTGAGAATTTTTTTATCCTCATTTTACATATGAAAAAACCTATATTTGGAAAGTCTAAGTAACTTACCCAACGTCAAAGAACTTATAAGAGGCGGAGTCATCATTGAGCATAGTCTTCATAGGCCACCCAGTTATAATACATAAAGAGGTGTAGAAAGTACTATAGACTTCATTCTGTAAACTCTTGCATAGCTTGTACTGTAGCAAACATTGTTAATATCAGTTTCCAAACATAATTAGAAAGAATATTAGAAAATAAACATGAAATATTATCCAGTCCTAACACCACAGTACTTTCAAGTACTATGAAATACATAGTACATATTTGGAATAATATGTGTGGTCTTAATATACAGCCATCACTCGGTATCCATGGGAGATTGGTTCCAGGTCCCCTGCGTATACCAAAATCCGAGGATGTTCAAGTCCCTGATATAAAATGGCAAAGTAGTTGCACATCGTAAGTACCTCCTTTCATATACTTTAAATTGCTGCTAGATTACTTATAATACTTAGTGCAATGTAAATGATATGTAAATAGTTGTACTATATTTTCTTTGTTTTATTTATTATAGTTGTATTGTTATTATTATTTTTTTTTTTTACTGTTTTTTCCACCTGAATATTTTTGATCCACAGTTGAATCCCCAGATGTGGAACCCACGGACATGGAGGGCCAACATTTCCAAAAAGAGACAAGTCAGAGTTGCAGAAGTTTCAGCAATCAGCAATAAAAATAAATCTGCTCTCAGAAAGCGGTCTCTGTTCAATTCAATGTATCTTGATAAAATGCAGTTTAACAACATCATCACAGCAACAAAATCTCAAGTGCACTTATACAATTTCTTGCATGTAAATGTTAAATTTGCACCTCTTCTGTTTTCTTCTAAACATGAAATGAATATCTGCTGCGTTGTGCCCCTCGTCACACCAGCAACTTTTTCCAGTCACACTTTCCTTTTGGGGACCCTCCAATCCTGCCATAACCCAGGCTGTCTTGTCAGTGTGCAGTGATTGGTTCAGAGTCAGCCATGTGACTCAGGTTGCTCAAATCAGAGTGAGCCCAGTGATCAGTAATTGGGTGTTTTAATTTCCTGTGGCAGCTGTACCACATTACTACAAGCTTGGTGGCTTAAAACAACAGAAATTGGGGCCGGCCCGGTGGCGCACTGGATAGTGCGCTGCTTGGGAAGCNTGGTACCTGGCCTGGGGTGATTAGAGCAGGAGAATAGTGGCCCAGAGTGTAAGAGCCAGATGAAGGAAGTGGTTGAGGGTATGGGCTCTGCATTGGTTGGTTTGCATATGAAAGATGTACTCGCAGGTGAGTAGTTTACTATCTCTAGTAACTGGCTAGCCCTGGAAGGGTCAGTCCCTGCAGGGTCAGCAAGGCCCCAAGGTGTTAAAGTGTCAAAAACGTAGATTAAAAAGACATGGTTAATACACTCATTGTAATTTCCCTTTCAGTATTGAGAAACAGAAATCTGTGGTTCTCCCCCACCCTTTCCTGCATATCACATTGCTTCACTGGGAACCTATTCTGGGATCCTATTTCCTTCCTTGGGTCACCAGGGCACAGAAGCAGGTCTTCTTTGTCCTGGAACTCTTGGGCATGTTTCCCATCATAGTTAGGGAATGTCAGATACCTCCTTTCTAGAGCACAGACTTTTCCCTCTGACCCAA